>NC_056731.1:643772715-643872715 GCF_019279795.1 Protopterus annectens | reverse complement strand
TTCCCTTTCAAGATCATCCTTCAAGGAGAGCTGTAGTTGTGGTAGGCTATTACAGAGGGTTGAGAAGACAGACCAGCATAACCAACTAGTCCTTGCTTGTCTACACAGGGTCTTAGAGGCCTTCTTAGTTATCTTACTCCAAAAAAGTGCAGAAGATGGTACAGGGAGGAGAAAAACTCCACTGTGGTGGCATCTAAAAACTTGGAAAGTCAGGCCAAAAGGGCAGTATCCACTTCTAGGTAATTCCATTGCATAAAGGCATATACTGCAGTAGTGACCTTATTCTTCTCACAAATGCTGTAGCAAGCATACATACACAGCTGTAGTGCTCTATGATTGTTTCAACTGTTTAGCAATACTTTTATGAGGAGTGATGTCAAATACTTTCACTACTTCTAGATACACCACATCAGCTTAGAAACCCTTCATGTTTGTGACAAAGCCACACTGGTGGTTATCTGTTATGGCCAAGCTTCTTGTATATTTGTTAGCACAACTGTTATTCTATGTTATTTTATGTTAAGTACTGGCAAACCTATGGCCTTGTAGGTATCTGTGACTTTGCAGTGTGCAGTTACAGGCTTATGCTAGTATTTTGTGTAGTCATACATATGACATATGCCTCCACTACTTTATTGCTGTGCTTGAACTTATGGCCATGTTGCTTATGTGCATTCCCGAAAGCTGAATGGTGAAAATGGCTGTTTAACCTGTTTGAATGGCTCTTTAGAATCTTTGTGCAATAAACTACATTTTACACAAGGCAATTCTTTTATATTTGTTTAGTTATTTTTTGCCAAACAATTCTTATGATGTTTGCTGCATACATACTAGTCTTGGAAGATTTATTTTTACTGGAAGCAAAACTTAATATATGTTCTGAATTTTGAACTAAATTTTTTTTTTGTTTTGTTTTTTTTTTTTACTTAGATGTTCTTTGTTCTTTTCCTGCTCTAATGTTATTGGCATTTTTACATAGTTGATTTTATTAGGGATGAAACACTTAGTCACATTGTATGAACTAATTATAATTATAAAGCGAGGTTCATTTTTACCACTGGTGTGTTGTTTTTTTTATTATTATTATTTTTGAAGTGTGTCGTAGTGGCCTTTGGCTGTTTTTGTTTGTTAATGTTGTAGTTTACTGCGTTTGTGAAAATGCGGGTAATGCCAGGCTAAAAGGAACTGTTAAAATGTATTGCATTTTTTTCTTTCCCTTTGTTGCTCATCTGCAATGAGTGTTCTTCTAATGGCTGAGTAATGTGTCACTTTTAATGTTATGAATATAAAAGTGTGCAGGATATCTTTTGCAGTGTGTTGGATCTCTAGCTTGCTGCCTTCTCTTGTATAACAAAAAAAAAAAAAATATGTAAAACCAGGAACTCATCATGGTTTTGTCTTTCTTGCCTTGTTTTCAGATTGTACTGGAAAACAGTAGTAGAGAGGACAAGCATGAATGCCCCTTTGGTCGTAGTAGCATAGAGCTAACAAAAATGCTTTGTGAAATTTTGAAAGTGGGAGAACCACGTAAGTGATTTTTGGTTTTTCTTTACACTTGGTAATGAGCGCAGATTCAGCAAATGATTTATTTCTGGTCAAAACTTGTCAATTAGGGTAAAAATGTACATTGAAACATTTATTGTGGCACTGACCACAGAAGATGGAAAATAATGCATTTTACTGCTGAACCTGCTGTCGCTTTTGTTTGAGCCAGTGCTGAGTATATGTTGCAGTAAATGTGATATAGTGTGAAAATGAATGAGTTAAATTTTTATGGCATGACTTAAGTAAGGGTAATTGTTATTTTCCTCTTTTGTTCTGCTAAAGCCATCAGTGGCGGCTAGTGACTTCAAATCGGGGGGGGGGGGCTGCAGGAGACAGCTGAATGGGTGGGGTCAATGTGAATGGGCGTGGCCAACTAAAAGGGGAGGAGCTATGCTCAAAACAACAACAACTGTAATTTTAATTAAATACGCTGCCCTGGGTGCCAAACCATCATTATGAGAGTCCAATCAAGACAAAATGAAGTGTAGAAGAAAAAATATATATTTCAATCCATTGGCTGCATGACCGCCTACTTAATATCTAGATGGAAACAAAAAAGATGAGGCATGAAAAAATAAATTACTTTTTAAATTACTGGATTGCCAGTCAAAATCAAGTGTAAGAAAAACAAGCAGCACTTAACTCAAATCACTTCTCCTTGCACTCCAGTTCTAATTATAATTTATATTCAGCTTTATCAAAGTACCAAGTAACATATTGAAAGTAGCAATTTCTATGATACCCCCACTTGTAAAAATGTTTCTTATCCAAAAAAGACCTGCTGCCTGACAACAACTGTCTACTTGTTTCATGGGGAAAACATGATCAAAGTAAAAAATGAAAAGAAAACCAGAAACAAGCTCAACATATATTGCTTAAAGGATTACTGCACAGGATATGGACCACACATGATAGACTGGCATTCTGTTTAGTTTGCAGGTAAAGCCTGTAATGAGCTTACCATAATGTAATCCTGTCCTTTATTACAAATAGTGTCATATGCATTTCAGTACCTAAGGCTTATACGTTATCTAGTTATGTAAGTATTCTCTGCATGGCAACAACAGAAAGGCTTTCAATGTTGGCAATACTGCTTATTAAAACTTACTTGCATCTTACAATATCAGACAAGCTTACTTGATGGTCATTAAAGCACTGCTACTTAAACACAGAGCAAAAGGCACTTTCTGAATAATAATAAGCATAAATCAACAGTATAAAAATATGACAGAAACCAGAACATTCTGCAAAATCAGTGACAGATGAAAAGCCACTGTAGTACTTGCGTTTACCTTGGATGGGGGGAGGTAGTCTGCACATTTACACTGCATAACTGCTCCTTGCCTTGCTTGGACGCATCCAGAGTCACTACATGGGGGAGTGAGGTGCAACAAGTTTGTCACAATTTGAAATGTCTCTGGCTGACTGCAATGGTCCTGACACATTTGTCATACCTCTCAACCTCAGAGCAAGAAATCTGGACAAAGCCATACATAGAAGTGGGACAAAGGCCCAAAAATCAGGACAATTTTTAAATGTTGGTCTTATAAACTTAGAAAGATAATAGAATAGTAGGTCTTGCATTAGTTTGAATTTTCTGAAGGGTATGAAATCTGAAACTGAAATGTCTGCCATTATTTTTTAACTTCAGTCTTTAATGATTTGCCACTAATTTGCAAAAAAAAAAAAACACAATTTTATGAAAAATGGACCAAAAATGTGATGCAAAAATATAAAATAGCCACATAATACAGCTGGGAACCTGTCAAAGAAGGGACACTTTTTAATATTCGTACTGCTAACTTGAGCAGCTGACAAAATAAAAGAATCTACATGCATTTCTGAAATAAAAGTAATCTATAACTGATTATAAACCCTCCATGTTTTCTTCCAAAATTGCCATTTTGCAGAGGGATTATTAGGGGAAGAGCAACATTTTTAGCCAAAATCGGGTACAGTTGAGAGGTTTGGATATGCCTAATTCTATAAAGCAATTTATTTGCACATACCTCTCAACCTGTTAATGCAGGAAATCTGGGCAAGGCCAAATATAATGGGGGAGCATACAGACACTACTAAAAATTGCTCTTGTATAAACTTAAGACAGTTGATAGAATAGCAGGTCTTGCTTTAGCATGCATTTTTCTGAAGGTTATGACGTCTGAAACTCAATGTCTGTCATTTAGTGACTTCATTCCTAAATGATTTGCCAGAAAACCACACATTTTATGAGGAACAAACCAAAAATGAGAAGCAAATATCTAGTCATTCTGCAAAAATATGGACAGCTGAGAGGTATAGTTCAACCGGGGCTGTCTGAGTTTGCTGGCCTTCCCCTCTCAAAATCATGGTTGAATGGTGCCTCCCCCTGCAGCCATTCCAATGTCCCATTCCTTGGTTATTTTGCCCCATTTACCATAAACACTGTAATGTGCATACTGCTTTACTTCTGCAATGATTTGGATTTCATTTGAAAGTTTTATTTTGCATTTTTACAGCACAAACCCCAATAGATATCTGCTAAACAAAGCAATGCAGTCTCACAATGAAAACAGACTTAGCATTAAAACTTCTCTGCCCTTGAAACTCACATGCAATGAAACAGCACTGAAACCCACATTCAAAGAAAATACATTTTGCCAGTGGCAGATAAAGATTAACTTTGGGCTGTTTTCAAATCATAGGCCCCTTGAACATGAAACATACACATGCTCTTTGATACACCTTCCCGATTGCATTAAATTGTATTCCTTGTACAATACAGTACAGTTGTTAGAGGGCATTTTAAATTTATTGTTTTGAACAGTTTTCCAGTAAACAATGAAACAAAATGCATGCACCAATGACAAAACTACCCAATTCAGAACATTTCCATCATAAAAGTCTACTCAACCTTCTACAGTCCACCAGTATCAGTAAATATTCACAATCTCTGTAGTAGTAAAAGTCATCTAAATAATTCCACATTAAAGAAATCTGTTACCATGTACTTTCTGAAGAATATGAAGTCTGAAATTCAAATGCCTGTTATTGTTATAACATTTAACCAGGAAACTAGTCTGACTTGAAACAAAAGACAATTTGCAGCAGAGCAGGGAGAAACTCCAGACACATCTTTTTAAGATGGGACGGAATACAGACTCCATAATCATCATGGATATGGTAACCAGCCCATCATGGGATACTGTGGCACCCACACCTGCAATTTAGAGGATCATTGACATACTGTGAAAGCAGTCTGGAGCACCCAGTGAAGACTACATGGGTACTGTGATGGCATGCTAACTGAACCAAATGCATCCCAGCCAAGAACTGAACTGGACAACTTAGTGCTATGAAGCAACAATGCTGACCAGTATGAAATCCCCCATTTTATTTGTGTTTACATTTTATATAATATAAATTGTATGTGAGGTTGTGTGTGTGTGTATGTGTTGTGCATGTTAGCTCCTGTTTTTGTATATGCAGAATAAGATTAGAACATATATTTTATGTATATTGTCCTAGACTAACAGACATTAGATGAAAACTTTTGAGGGTACTGCTATAGTGATATGATGTAACTCTTGAGACTATAAGGGTGAAGTTTAAATCAGTCTGAAAGGCAACATGCTTAAAGGACAGAGTACAATACTGGCTTTTGTTAGATTTTCATTGTTCTTGCCATCTTTGCATCTTAAATCAGTAGGTTGTAGATTTAAAACTTTGTCAGCCTGCAGCAGGTTTAGTCCTGTTTGATGGGGCTACAGTATTCAGCCAGATGTTAAGTCCTTCCCATCTCTTTTATCTTATTTCTTTCTGGTTTTTCTTCACTCTTTTTTTTTTTGTAGTTGTACTAGCTTATCTAGAAATTTTTGCATTTGCTATTAAAAAATTATAGTCTATACGACAGTATGATCCTCAGAACTACACAAAATAGGAGCGAAAGTTTAAAAAAATGCAATTGTTTGTTAGAATACCTCAACTAGCCATAGCCGTTTTTCAGTGGAGGCCTGGGGTCAAAAGCTGCACACAAAATACATGTAATTACTATTCTGCGATCTAGTAAGAAAGAGACGTTGAAAATCTTAAGATGTGTACATTGGGAGAAATAGAGCAAAGAAACATATATTCTGATGACTGCACACCTAAAATATAATGTCTTGACTTCAAAAGGAAGAAGGTGACGAGGTCTGGCTTACACATAAATATTAATGCAGAAAAAACAGGTAGCTAATAAGTGTACAGTAGCACACAGATTAGAATAGATATGTAATGCTTTGCATACCTTAAATGGTAGTACTTGAAAGTATGCTATGATCTGTATCTTAACTGTGGGTTGGGTACGGGGAAGGGGTAATTTCTGTTGGAATTTAGTACTTTTTTATTTATTATTTGACATTTGATTACCAGAAAACTCTGACTGGGTAGGTGCCCATTGTCAGCGGACACCTGAGCCGAAAAGCTCCAATGCATTACAAAAACATTTTATGAATAATTTTACAATTTTCAAAAATCATACAGTAAAAACCAACAAAAACTACACTTTTAACAATTATACCAAATTGTATATAATGCAAAATCGTTGGTTAAGAATAGATACATCTTATATGACAATGATTCAGTATTTAGAGAAAGTTTAGCCAGTTTAGAAAAATTGCAGGTAAGTTAATGTAATATATACAGGAATTACAGTATGAATTGGTAGAAAAAAAGTGTTTTTGTAGCTCTGTACATGAGGTATAACATTTTCTATCTATTAAGAAAAAATGACCCATGAATCATCTAAAATAAATTAGGAAAATAGAGGGACTAAAGTATTGGTTTTGTTCTAGTGGAATCATTTGAATTGGGCTATAATAAAAAAAATATATATGTAAAAAAAGTCCCAAGAATGATCAACAATAAAGAATGTGTTCCAGAATTTCTATGGTTTAAGTAATGGAGCCATCCCCTCCCCTCTAAAAGGGATGGTCAGGGTATGCTGTGGTATAATGGGTACAGTGGCTTTTTGTCCTGAAGTAAAGCTTGGTGAAGCCATGGACTGAAAAATCTGCACTAGTATTACAGCCTAAGGTACTACATAAAAGGCACAGCAGGAGTAAATGATTCTTTATTCGTACTATGTAAAAGGCATGCCTAGAGCAGAAAATACTCCTTTTAAACCTTTGACTTTTAGATATTTTTTGTGGTAAAAATGGCTGGGGCTTGTAACACAGTCTAATGAAATGTCCTCTGAAAGAGAAGAAAAAATGTTGCATGAAGCCCTTCCTCCTTAATTTTGGCCTCTTGATCCTTATTTAACTATTATTTTGTGTGTCGGGGAATGAAACTGCTACCCCTGCTTCACTCATAAAATCCCAAATGCTTTCTTTGCATAAACACCCTCCAACTAAGTGGTCTTTTCTCTCACTTTGCTTTCCTCTGGATTATCATTGTTCTATTAATGTTATCAAATGATTAGAACATTTATTTTGTAATAGTAATTTTTGTTCTCTCTGGCAAGCATCATGATGCTGTCTTTATTGACATTAAAGATGAGACAACTATTAATGCCCAAGGGTATGTATCTTTTGTAGGCCATCTTAGAAATTGTAGCAACTTTTACTAGCATAATTGTATATTTTCTTAGCTGTCAGCATATCTGGCTATACATAATCTATTTTGTGCTTTTGTATCTAAAAAGAAAAGTCAAGAAGTTGCTGTAATATAGAGCTATTTAAAATGCCTCTGGTGTTCTCCATTGGGACACCCATAAAATGCCCAGCCTTCCCTTGTTGTGTCCTCTTGCATAGGTTCATAGGTAGGTACTAGGCTATCTGCCCAAAGGCAGTTATAAGCCTAGACAGAATGTGTTGGCTTTCGCTGCCCCCTTAGATTAGTTCCCTGTGCCTCTGTCCAGCAGAGCCCCTGAAGTGATCCCCGGGGTAAACTTTCTGTTTTCCATCCACTCGTCAAGGTTTTTCTTGAGTGTTAGCGAGAAGCTCTGCCTAATGTAGATTGGAATCTTGTTCCAAAGCATGGGAAGTCTCTGGGATAGGAATCTATCCCTCCAGCACGTCCTATTTATTGTTGTGGTGAGGTTTAGATCCCTAGAGCGTGTGGCTCGAGGGGATAAGGTTATTTTTAGGTGGAGCATGTCCATCAATTCAGGGTTGGACATGGCCTTGTATGTCAGGCAGAGATCACCTCTGAGTAGGCGGTATGCAACCGAGTACAGCTGGAGTTTCTTCAGTCGTGCTGCATACGGCATCTGTTTGAGGCCAGTGATCCTCTTGGTGAGGTACTTCTGTGGTCTTTCCAGCTGTTGTAAGTGTCTTGTAAGGTACATCCCAAATGGGGCGTTGTACTATATGATGGGTCTGATGAGTGATGAGCAGAGGGCACAATGACCTCTTTTGATCTGGATGCGAACCCTTTTGTGATTATGTGGGCCACATAGAAGGATTTTCTAACCACTTTGGCAATGTGATTATCAAAGGAGAGACTACTATCTATTTGGGTCCCCAGATCCCTTTTTATGTTTTTTGTATTTAGGGGACTACCACCTATGTGGTAGTTTGTGGGTACTTTGTTTTTTCCAAAGGGGATGACTATGCACTTTTTGGCATTTAGCTTGAGGCCATGATTTTGACACCAGGTATCCGTCTCCGTGAGACCCTTTTGGAGGATGTCTGTGTCAGCCGGACAGCCAATTATAGCCCCTAGTTTGCAGTCGTCTACGAACTTCATCAGTCATAGTTCTCCTGTGCTTGCTTGTACCTCTGAGAACTATATGCCGAACAGGAGGGGGTCCTAGGACTGAGCCCTGGGGAATGCCACTTGTAACCAGTTTAGAGTTGGACCTAGCTCCCACAACTCTCACCATGTGGGTTCTGTCCATGAATCAGTTGGCAACCCATCTTGTGATGTAGGGGTTTATGTTCAGGCTGGTGAGCTTGTCTATAATGCCAGAATGGGGAATGGTGTCAAAGGCCTTTGCGAGGTCTAGGTAGGCTGTGTGTACCACTTTTCCCTCATCTATAGCCTTGGTAACTGTCTCAGGTTTAGGAGGCATGATCTGCCCTTAACAAAGCCGAACTGGGTAGGGTCCAGTGTTTGGAGGTTCCCAATGTTTCTTTTAATGAGTTCCATGATGATGCGCTCCATAGCCTTGCAGACAAAGCTAGTCAGGCTTATAGGGTGATAGTTCCCAGGGTCTGTTGTGGCTCCACCATTGTGGAGTGGAATAACCGTTGCTGTGTGCCACTCTATGGGTACGTAGCCTGTGGAGTGGCTGAGTTTGAACAGTGTGTTTAGGTGAGGGGTTAGTTAGTCTTTGAGTTCATGTAAGATGCAGCGTGGGACACCATCTGGTTTTATTGATGCTGTGTTTCTGGCTTTGGAGAGGGCTGTTTTAACCTGAGTGTCTGTGATTTCAGGGCCTCTACATTCTTCTAGTATGGTTATGGGCCCTTTTGGGGGTGAGAAGGGGGCTGAAGTTTGCACTGCACCTGTCTGCCACGATGTTGGTGATATTGGTCGTTTCAGTGTATTTTGTGCCATTCTGCATTAACTCCAAGCAGATTTGAGTATTGCCACTTAGATCCTTGACATAGCTAAAGAATGCCTTGTGGTTGTCTTTGGAATCCTTGGCAATTTTTCTTTCAAAGCTCGCCTTGGACAATTTTATGAGGGATCGTAGTTTCTTGCTGATACTGATCAGGGATGTCTTCCCTTCTTGGGATTTTACTCTTTTCTGTACTAGTTTCCTCCTTCTATTGCATAGCTTGTTTATGGCAGGGGTCCAACAGACTAGTTTCCTTTTCTTGGAGGAGTGAGTCTTGGTTTTGCTTGGGATAGCATGAACCATGCATTCTTGTAAGTGCCCATAGAATGCATTAGTAAGGGATTTTGCAGCTTAGACACCGTTATCCTTTAGCATGGGGGGGTAAGTAAAGTGAAGTTTGCTTTTGAAAAGTTTTTCATGGTGGTTTCCTTGTCCAGGGGTGGGAATGGAATTTGGATATCATCAGTGAGGGGTTGACCTCTGGTGTGGAACAGCGATCGCCCATGTTGGTGATGACCAGGTCCAATATGTTATCACCTCTGGTGGGAGTGTTGACTAGCTGATCCAGAGCATTTGAGTTTATAAATTCTAGGAAATGTTGGGCAAGGGAGTTAGTACTTGATTAGTTCTCCCAGATAATGTTTGGGTAATTGAAATCACCCAATATTAGGGTGTTTGGTAGGACCTTTATGTTTCCCAGTGTTTCCTAAAACGCGGAATGAGGGTCCTGGGACATGGTGGGTGATCTGTAGCAAGCTAAAATTTGAATTGCAGTTTTGTCCTTTTTAGTTGCACATGGATGATCTCTGAAGCATCATGCTGTGCCACTAACCTGGAGGTGTGGGTATCCTTGATGAATATGGATACGCCCCCGCCTTTTGTATTTCGGTCTGGGTTTTGCGGCTGAAATGTATGGTATAAGGTGTAGTCTGGTAGTGCTGGGGTGCTGTCTGGAGCCTTAAACCAGGTTATTGTTACTGCACATATATCGTTTTTCTCCATACTGAGGAGTGCCTCGAGTGCATACATTTTGAGGTTTAGACTTCTGGCATTGAGTAGCATTACCCTCAGTTTTTTGTTACTTGTGCTATTTACGGCAGTGTGTTTGTCTTTTGAGCCTTGCCTAAGAAAGGCATTATTGTAGGAGGAGAGGGTTGCCTGTGTACATGAGGCAGTTGTAACATTGCCTCAAAATGCTGAGATTCACCAGTTGGACTGGAGACTAAACCTGAAACTACCCTTTGGATACACCTGGATAGGTACAGTGAACTGTTTTACTGAATGGCTGTTAAGGTCAAATAGAGAGCCTTGTCCTTTTGTACAGTATAGTGGGGGTCTAGTTCTCGGGTTTATAAGTGCTTGCTATGAGTTTTGAGCAAGTGCCGGACTGAGAAATGAATGGCTTGAGTACTTAAGTTGAAAGTATGTCTAGTTCCTAGGGAAAAATTGAAGAGGAGACTTGGTGGAGCCAGGAATAGTTATACCCTAGCTAACCGGCGATGCTCGGCACGCAAAAAACGTGCAAATGCGTTTTTTATAGTAGGGAAATGAAAGAGAGAGAAATTAGCCCAAAATGGCCAATAAACTACTAATTTCTGGGATGAAACCACTCCTCCAGGGACAGATAGGCTGCTCAAAGCTCCCCTCTCTCACAGGTGAACAGAGAAACTTCCCTCTATATAAGTAAGGTATGGGCAAACAGAGATTTGTAACACAGCCCTGAATTCAGTCCTAACCCGAAAACTGGACTATACTAGCTTAGACAGGTGGGAAACAAGTATATATTTTTTTGTTTTTGGGTTTTTTTTTTTTTTTTTTTTTTTTTAGAAAATAAAGCAGATACAATCAAAAATCACTTTAAATGCATAGAAAAGGATACTTATTTTTATATATCTCAGGTCAGAGAAGGTAGTCAATGCCCTTTTAAAACTGCAAGGTTGTACTTAACTTCAGCTTCTAGTGCAGGTGATTGTAGCCAACCAAGTCTGTCAAAAGTTGAGCATAAAATGAATTCTCAAACTTTGTGTCTAGCACTTAAAGTACAGAGGAATGCCATTGTTTTATAGATTGAAAGAAAACCATAATGCTTTTAATTTACCATCCATGCCTTATGGGGAATAGTGCTAAATGCTTCTGCAAGGTCAAAATAAGCAACATGTACTTTTCAGCCTTCATCAAGGGTTTGCGGTTAAATCTTCAAAGAATGCCGCAAGATTGGAAAAGCAATCTCTCCTCTTATCAGACTCGCACTGTTCCATACCTAAGAAAAGTAGGTCCCCTTGTATCAATTTAGATGAGCTCCATTATAACTGTCATTATGATTTTACATTTAAAGAGTTCTTCTTATGGTGATATTGGTTAAGGCATGAACAATTTCTAGTTCTGGGTTGTTTTCTTGTCCTGTGGCTTTTTATGTGTTTTACAAATATAGCAACACCACCACCTACTGGTTCTGCAAGCAGTGAAAGGAGTTATACTGTGGAGTCAGTGATGTAAGCTTTCAGTCTTGTAACCATGTTTCAGTAAAGGTATAGATATTATCTTCCAAGATCAGGAAAACTTCCCAGGATTCAAAAGCATAACAGTAAATCTCTTAGGACTTCCAAAATAGCTGCACACCAAATAACAGTTTAATTTCAGCACTCTCACTCTACTGTAGAGGAAAAAATAAGTCAAATGTGCTGATTAAAATAAAGGAAATGGTGAAAAAGTGTATCAACTCAAATAACAAAAGGCTGGAAAAATGGAGGAAACTTTAAACAGACATTCAGATGAGCTGATAAAACTGCAAAAATCAGAGTTGGAAATTAAGAAAAGGTTGGTTGAGTATGAGACTTCCCAAGAAGAGATGTTTCAAAAAATGGTGGAATTAGAGGACAGAGCATGTAGGGAAAATCTGAGATTTTCTGCATTACTAGAGAAACTGGAAAGAACAGACTGTATTAATTTTATGAAATCTCAAATAAGCAACTTGATTGATATCCCACAGCAGGAGTTGTTAATTAAAAGGGCACATTGTGTGTGTGCTCCAAACCTGGCTATGAGAAAGCACCCATAACCTTTAATAGAAAAAATGCAGTCCTACCAGCAGGAGGAGTTGATTCTGACAAAACTGTGGCAGAAGGACAAAGTACTAAAAGTGGGAGAAAGTAGTGTTTATGGAGAATGATTACTCATTGCACACCAGGCAGAAGAGGAGTAAATTTATTCCACTATTCAGGGAATGTTGAGAAGTAGGCATGAGATTCAAACTGCTGTACCCAGGTATCTTCAAACTATTCTTCCCTGTAGAGACAAAATAATTTCTTGATGAAGTACATGCTATGGAGAAAATACACAAATTTGTCCAGTAAAACAAAGCAAGTAGTGTCAGAACAGTCACCAAAAAACTCCAGAATGATAGGTACCACTGTAGAAAGCACCATAAACCAAATCCTTTGGTATAAAAAGCAAGTTTTTATCTGTTCAAAACTTGCTTTTTATACCAAAGGATTTGGTTTATGGTGCTTTCTACAGTGATGTACAAAACTTTGTCCAACAAAGTGGGCTGTGAAACAGAAGGAGGTTCTGCTTCTTGTTCTTCGGGTAGTAAAGACCACAGACAGACTGTGCCAGTGAAACCTTTTCCAGTGTTTCAATGGAAAATGCTGGAGAGAAGAAAGGGAGCATGAGAGTCGACTAGAAGAATCAAGAGTGCATTGGAAATGAAGCAGCGACTGGATTTGGGAGATGGAGATGAACAGGAATAAAAACAGTAACATGGAAATTTACAAATGTGGGATTACAAAGCAATAATTATATTTGTGAAATATGCAGGAACAAAACAATCTGGAAATATTGGACCTTTTTTGGACTTGTGAGGGAATCTAAAGTATATGCTTTACTTCCTGCCATTAATGTTCGCAAAAGTAATTAGGGAAGAGGGAGCAAGTTAACTGTAAGTAAAACAGTTTTTTTTCTTAATAGTATTATTTTTATAGTGTATGATTTTCTTTGCATGCTATAAAGTAAAATTTTCTCAGTTTTTAAATGTAATTGGGATACTATTGTAAACAGGTGCTCCTGTTTTTTTTTCTTGTTTTCTTTCTCCCTTCTTTTGTCTTTCATCATGTTCAGTTTTAGGAAATGTAGGCCCTGCATTGTTTAAAAAAGTCTATTTAAAAGAGCATGATGAAAGAAAAATTAATGTGCTTTTTCTCATTCTTGCAAGGGGGAAATGACTGGATTAAGGCCCTTAGCTTGATCTAGTAACAAATTTTAAGGGAAAGCATTTAAAGGAAAAAGAATATTGAATATTGTAAGACTTTTTTCTATTAAATAAATGTTATGTTTAGTAGCGTTTTTATCTGGTCCTTGTGTCTACTTGGAGACAACCTGATAAAGAGAAATTGGCTAGGATATACTGGTCTCTGAAAGCATTCAGGTGTTTTGCTAGAGTGGAGAGTTGTACAGATAAGACAAAACCAGACAGCACTTAGAAGCACATCCTGCACCATGTGTCTTAGCATGGATAACGTTTCTTTTAGATTAACTCAAGTTTGTGAGTGTGGCTGTCAGTATGAAACATTTGTTCCCGTTAGAGTAAAATTTCATTATTTAAAGAAGTACATAGTTTTGTGTTTTTTTATTAGGTTTATAGGTTTTAGGGGGTATTGGGTATGTGATTTTTTAAGGGCCTTCAGTAAAACAAAAGGTTTTGTAACATGTGACCTAGTTTCACATGGATGTGACAAGATTCAACTGTGCAAACAACCTGCCAGACAAATGTATGCATGTAACACAAACGCTGGAACTAGACATTGAACAAAAAACTACTATAAATAAAATGTGGGAATAATAACTTTTTAAGACAGTGATTTCTTTTGTAATATCTTTACATGCCAATGGTCTCACAGATAAATACAAAAAAGAAAGAGTAGTGAAATATATTAAAAGTACAGTGCAAATAGCTATGCTATAGTTTGTGCACTTGGAAAGAACTGAACATGTGAATTTGATAAGGAAAGGTTTTCAGGATGGTTATTCAATGGAATACCTGGGACAGAGGAAAAGAGAAGGACATATTAATTGCAAATGGAGCTCCAATAGTTATAGAACAGGATAAAAAAGATAATAGTAGATCTGTAGTACTAAAGGGCTACTGGCAAGGGAGGAGGATTGCATTGGCATATATTTATAACCCACCTAAAACTGCTATAATGGAGCTTAAGAAAATTCTGGGAGAAATAATAAGCTTTCAGAAAGGAAAATTACTTCTAGTTGGGGAGTGGAATTTGATTTGCAGCACTGAAGATGTGTCTAGGGGCTCAGGAAGGAAGACATAGCAAAGGAGGGGTAGACTTTTGAAGAAATGTATGAAAATATGTGGCATGGAAGATGTGAATTCAGTACTAGGAGTTCAGAGTGAATTTACATATTATTCCCCAGGATACAAAAACGGGCTAGGCTAGACAGAATTTACATTGCACAGGAACGTGTGCATTTAATTGAAGGTCTTGATATGTATCCAATAACCATTTCAGCTTATAATGGCTAAAATAAAAACACAGGTAATGAAATGAAAATGAGGCACTGGCACTTCACCACATATCTGCTGAAAGGACAAGGAATTTAAGGAATGGTTAGTGAAAATTATTCAGGCACTATTAGATAAGATAGACATTTCTTCTGAAAATAGTTCCAGAGAATGGGATAAAATTAAAGTGGAGTTTAAAAACAGGGTAGAAATAAAAGAAAGGAAGATATAGTTAAGAAGTAACAAGAATTCTGTAGAGGGACTGGCAAAGGTTAAAGTATTGCAGAATAGGGGGAATGTCACAGTACAAGAAGAGGAGCAGCTGCAGAATACTAAACAGAAAATAAGGGACTACCTCAATAATATGCATAAGTTTAGAAAGATTGCTGTTAAGCAACTGTTTTTTTTTATAACTAGAGCACAAAAACTTTTAGCACAAACGACTCAGGCAACAGGAGGTTGAAAGGGCTGTCACCAAACTTAGGGAGACTGTAACAAGGAGGGTAATGAGAGATCATGCAGAGGTATTAAAAAATATTTTGGAAATTCTACAAAAGTCTGTATAAAGGAGAGAAATATGGAAATCAAGAAAAGGTGCAAATGGAAATATTTATGGAATAAATATGGCAAGGTCAGATGTAGATGAGGCTCAGTTACTGACAGTTAGGATAGGTGGAGATGAGATAAAAATGGTGATGTATAACTCTATAGCTACAGGAAAGTCCCCAGGAATAGATGGTGTTTCTCTGGAAGTTTGGAGGCTAGGAGGGGAAAAAAATGAAAGGTTTTAACAGTATTTTAAGAGGAGGAGCAGTATCAACATCCTGGAAGAAAGCAGTGGTAGCTGTAATACCTAACGAGGGTAAAGATCCATCAGATCTGGCTTCATGCAGGCCCATTTCAATACTAAACCACGATTATGAAGTGTTTGTCTGTAATGGCTAAAAGAATGGCAAATGTGATGGCACAATTGATATCATTGTGGTGTTGTGGAGGGGAGGCAAACATTTCACAGCATTAACAGAACACTGATGATTCAGAAAGAAGCAGAATGTAAGAAAATACCACTGTTGTTCGTGGGTCTTGATGCAAAGAAAGCATTTCACAGAGTAAGCTGGGACTTTAAGAGCAGAGCAATGGAAGCATTTGCATTCCCTGATAAAATTATAACTTTGATTAGGAGGATATATGAGGGATTGGCGATGAAAATTAAAGAGGTTGGGGTCTTCTCTGTTAATTTCTGCTTGAGCAGAGGAGCCAGGCAGGGTTGTGCACTTTCCCCTTTAATATTTGCATTGTATTTAGAACCACTGGCAAAGAAAATAAGGGCCTCAGAAATTCAAGGATATAATTAGTATGGTAGTCAAGAAAAGCCAGCTGTATTTACAGATACTATTTTATACCTGACAAAATCAGAAAATGACACTACAGTGTTGTAGAACATTTTGAGACAGTTTCAAATCTTTTCAGGATACAAAATTAATGAAGCTAGAACAAAGGCAGTAGCAGTAAATTATGTACCCACACACGAATTGCTTCAGCAATATCCATATTTATGAGGACATGATAAACTGAAGTATTTAGGAGTTGTTGTGTCTTTCGGCTTATCCCGGTTAGGGGTCGCCACAGCAGAATTTTGGTCCACTAATGTTTGGTAGTGGGTTTTTACGTGCCGAGTTACCAGCCCTGACGCACAACCTTCAACGAAGGCATGCCCATTCACGCATGCCTCCACACAGAAGACGCTCTAGCTGAGAATCGAACGGGGCAACATCTTGCTGTGAGGCGACAACGCTACTGCAGCATGGATTGAAAATGGAAATATTTATGGAATAAATATGGCAAGGTCAGATGTAGATGTGGCAGCTAAGAATATTTGGGAAGAGAGTAAACAAAAGATAATACAAAAACTTGGACATTGAAAGCTCTGTTATATGGATATGGATAGTAAGATACAAGCATTTAAAAGGTTTTAGTCCCTTTAGTCTTGTACACAGGTCAGGCTTATTTTTATCAACCAGAGGAAAAGTTGTGGATAGCAGTTTGAGAGGAAGGATGTTTTGGATAGCAGTTAAAGAGCTGAAGGATTTTATCTGGGAGGGGAAGATGGCAAGAGTTAAGTGGGATAAGCTGATTCTTCCACTAGAACAGGGCAAATTGGGATTATCTAATTGGAAGGGGTATTTCAGAGCCACACAGTTAAAACTCCTAAACATAGCACAAGCAGAAACCTAAAATTTAATGTGGTAAGGGATGATGATGAAACGGGGGGGGGTGCTCAAGAAACACAGAAAGACTGGGATTTTGGATGCAGAACTCTAAAGCAAATAACCGTAATCATTCAGAATATATTTATAAAGCAGCAGAAAGTATTTTAAGAACAAAGCCAACATGGGAATCGAGGAAGGAGATTCTGCCAATAGGGATTGATTGCAATTAGGGATGCAGGCAATAGTCAAGACAGGCTGGAATTTATTGGAGAAAACCAAAGGAATCAAGATACTGAGAGCAAATAAGTAGAGAAGGAAAGGTAATAGAATGGAGGATGCCAAGAATTTATTTGGACTGCAGGTAGGCGATTGCTTATACTCTGATATCAGTCCTTGATAGGGAAGGCAAAGAGATAGGGTTCTTATTGGAACATTGAAAATGCAATTGTTCGAATCACAAAGTTATTAAAAAAACATAAAGTAAAGGGTGTAGACAGGGGGGAAAGCCCCCCCCCTGCAACCCCCACCCCCCCACTACTTAAATATACCAACTCCGAGATCCCGCTACAGCCTAGGAAAGGGAAACCTTCCCTTTCCTGCACTTAACTCCGTTAAAGTGCAATCTCGGAGTTGGTATATTTAAGTAGGGGGGTGGGGGTGGCACAGCCTTCCACGTGGGGGGTGCAGGGGGGCTTGCCACCCCCTACTCACAGCAGTTACTTTTCTTTTTTTTTATTACATTTTTGAAGTTTTAATACTTCGATCATATGGTGTCGACCATATGGTATTTGAAGTACTGAAACTTCGATAATGTAATATGTAACCAAAGAAATAGGGGGCTCTTAAATGAATGTCCTGCACTGATGGAGTTTTTAGTAGAATCTGGAATAGAAGCTTATTAAAAAGCAATAATTGGTAGAGCATATAAAATATTGCATAAGTGTAGGAATCAATCAGAGAAGGTTAGAGAGGATTGAGAAGAGAGACTGGATAAGCAATTCACAAAGAAACAATGGGGGAATATATGTAAATCTCCCAAATATGCAACAAAATCTGGAAGATTTAGGATTTTTGCTTAGAAATGTTTGGATAGGTATGTGTGTACCCTAAGTTGACTTCAGAGAATTTTTCCTTAGGTAGACAGCAAATGTTGGAGAACAAAGAGGTAATTGGGAACATATTTTCTGGGAGTGTAATGAGTTGGTAGACTTTAAAGAAAACCTGCAGATGACTCAGTCGGAGATGCTGGGTGAGCAAACTGATATAACAAGAGAAATGATTTTTCTGAGCTGTGATGCAGAATCAGAATTCCCCAGACATAGTAAGGCCTTCCTGAGTTTAATTACTTTGATTGCCAAAAAGCCATTACTAGAAAATGGAAATCAAAGTCTAAGTCAGCTGTACTAGAAGTAGTGAATATAGTAGCAGAGAAAACAACTGGAATTGGGATCTTTATAAAAGAGTAGGACCAAATTACTTAGGAAGAAAATGGGAATTGTGGGAACAATACATACCATGGAGGAATGAGGTTTAAAAGAAGGCATGACTTGAATGGGCTATGTAATGTCTGACTGACAATGACTGTGTAGATTATAAGTCTTTTGGCTTTTCCCGGTTAGGGGTCACCACAGCGGATCTCTGGTTCGCTAATGATTGGCAGTAGATTTTTACGGTGCTGAGGTGCCAGCCCAACACCCAACCATCAAAGAAGGTGCACCCATTCATGCACTCATCTACCTGTGTCATTCAACCGCAGGGAGGACATGCAGACTCCACACAGAAGGCGCTCCAGCCAAGAATCAAACCAGAGAACCTCTTGCTGTGAGGTGGCAACGCTAACCCCTGTACCACCGCTGAGAATGTGTGAGTATGGCTTCTGATGTAAAGTGCTTGCAGGTGGGATTTGTGTTAATATGGTTTGTTTTCATTTATATAAATGTACGATTGCCTATGTCATATGTGATAATTTAATAAAGATGTTTTTTTCTTTAAAAAAAAACATTAATAGAACAGTTATGATACAAAGGGAAGCAGAATGTAAGAAAATACCACTGTCGGTGGTTGATCTTGATGCAGAGAAATCATTCAACAGAGTAAGCCGGAGTTTTATGAGTTGGGAAATGGATGTATTTACATTCCCTGACAAAATAACAAGGTCATTTGTAGGATATTGGAGGAAGAAAGGTGAAAATTAAAGTGGGAGGGTTTTCTCCCTGATGAGTTATTTTTGAACAGAGGAACCAGCTAGGGGTGTCCTCTTTCCCCTTCATTATCTTAACTCTTTTAAGAATCATTGTCAAAGAAAATAAGGGACTCAAACGTTCAAGGAAGTTATTGTTATAGTAATCAAGGAAAGCTTACTTTATTTGCAGATGATATTTTGTACCTCAAAAAAACAGAAAAGGACATTTCAGTATCGTGAACATTCTTAAACAGTTTCAAGCCTTTTTCAGATACAGAATTAATGACAATAAAACAAAGGTACTCGCTGTAAGCTATGTACCAAGACACACATTAGTTTAGCAATACCCATATTTATGAGGACATGATAAAATGAAGTACTTTGGAGAACAGGTTTATAAGGATTCTGTTATGGCAGCTAGGGGTATGTGAGAAGAGACTAAACAAAAGATAATACAAAAACTGAGAAGCTGAAAGCTCTGTTTTATGGATAAGGATAGCAAGATACATGCAGTGAAAAACATTTTAGTTCCTTTTGTTTTATACAAAAGTCAGGTATATTTTTATCAGCCAGAGGATTTGTTGTAGATAGCAGTTAATACAAAGTAGAAGGATTTCATTTAGGAGGGGAAGAGGGCAATAGTCAAGTGGGATAATTTGATCTTTCCAGTAAAACAAGGTTGTTTGGGATTACCTGATTTGAAGGGGTATTTCAGAACTACACAGTTAAGGCTCCTATACAGAAAGCTATAATTCAAAGTGAAAAAGGATGATGATAGAAGTCGGGAAGCTCAAGAATTAAGGAGAGACTGGGATTTTGGATGCAGATCCATAAGGAGGATTACAATAGCCATATAGAATATTATATTCATAATGTAGCAGCAAACATTCTAAGAACTGAGCTAACACAGGGATGGAGAAAGGGGATTCTTCTGATAAGGATGACTGCAACTAGGGGTACAGCAAATAGGAAAGAGGGGTTGGAATTTACTGGAGCAAGCTGGCAAAAGAACCAAAGTATTGGGAGCAAATAATTGGAGGTGGAGAGGTAATACAATAGGCAGAGGACAAGAATTAATTTGAACTGCAGGTTAGAAATTGTCTTCTCTATCATAGGTTCATAGGTTTATACTAGGCTATCTGCCCTAAGGCATTTATAAGCCTAGCCCAAATTTTTGTGGCTTACGCCACCCCGTATATGAAAAAATACTGTGCCCATTAGTTTGTTGTGCCTCTGTCCAGCAGTGACACAGAGATGATTCCCGGGATAAACCTACGATCTCCCATCCACAGGTCTAGATTTCTCTTGAACAGAGTCAGCGAGGTGCTCTGCCTCACATGGACCGGGATTTTATTCCACAGCATAGGGAGTCTCTGAGTGATAAATCTATCCCTCCAGCACGTCCTATTTATATCCGTGCTAAGGTTTAAGTCGCTTGCTCTAGTGGTTTTGGTAGATTTGGATTTTTTGAGGTGGAGCATGTCCATTAATTCCGGGTTGGACATGGCCTTGTATGTCAGGCACATGTCACCTCTGAGCAGACGGTATGCGACTGAATAGAGCTGGAGTTTCTTCAATCTGGCAGCATATGACAGATTTTGGAGTCCCTTTATCCTTTTGGTGAGGAACTTTTGGGGTCTCTCCAATTGCTGCAGATGTCGGGTGAGATACATCCCGAATGGGGCATTGTACTCGATCATTGGTCTGATAAGTGAAGAGTACAGGGGAACAATAACCTCACTAGATCTGGATGTGAATCCCTTCATGATCAGGTGGGCAATGTAGAAGGTCTTTATAACCACTTTAGCAATGTGAGTGTCAAAAGAAAGGCCACTGTCAACCTGGGTCCCCAGGTCCCTGATAACCTCTTCTGTGCTTAGTGGATTGCCACCTATATGGTAGCTTGGGGTTACCTTGTTTTTCCCGAAGGGTATGACTATACATTTTTTGGCGTTTAACTTCAGGCCATGGCTCTGGCACCAGCTATCTGTTTCCATGAGTCCCTTCTGAAGGATATCCGTGTCTGATGCACTTTCCACTATGGCGCCCAGTTTGCAGTCGTCTGCAAACTTGTCAGCCAAAGTCCTCCTATGTTGGCCTGTACTTCTGAGAAGTAGATGCCAAACAATAGGGGGCCAAGGACCGAGCCCTGTGGGACACCACTTGTGACCGGCTTGGAGTCTGACACAGCGCCAGCAACTCATCATGGACTGTTATCAGAATATAAGTAAAGAGAAAGGAATGGGGGATCCTAAGTGAAAGACTATCAGTGGTAGAGTTTTCAGTAGAATCTACAACACAAGCTGCTGTTAAAGAAGGGATAATTAGTAGGGCATATAAAATACTGCATGATAAATATAAGAATCAATCAGAGGAGGTTAAAAAAGATTGGGAAGAGAGTCTGGATAAAAACTTCACAAAGAAACAATGGGAGGATGTATGTATGACTCCCAAATATGCAGCAAAGTCTAGAAGATTTAGGATGTTTATGTGGAAGTGTTTGCATAGGTATTTTTTACTCCAAGCAGACTCCAAAGAATTTTTCCTCAGGTAGATTGCAAATATTGGAAGTGTGATGGAGAAGAAAGAGGTAATTGGGAACATATTTTTTGGGAGTGTGAAGAGTTGGCAGACTTTAAAAATTCCGTGCAAACTATTATGTCAGAAATTTTGTGTGTGCAAATTGGAGTAGCTAAGAAATTGATTGTCTGAGCTGCGATACATATCAGAATTCCCAAGTCATAATAAGGCCTTGCTGAGTTTAATTCTGGTGGCTACCAGAAAAGCAATTACTAGAAAATGGAAGTCAAAGTCTTAACCAACCATACTACTAGTAGAGAATATAGTAAAAGAGATAAAAGAACAGGAAGTAGGATTTTTAGAAAAGTGTAGGAGCAAATTACATAGAAAAAAATGGAAATTATGGGAGCAATATATGCAGAATAAGGTTTTGGAGGAGGAATGAGGTTTAAGGTAAGGCAGGAATTTAATGAGTTGTGTAATTTCTAACTGACAGTGTCTATATAGAAGATTATATATAGTGTATAATATTTAAAACTGAATATGTCAATATGGTTTGTTTTCATTTATATAATTGTATGATTGTCTGTCTCCCAAGTAGTAATTCAATAAGGATGTTTCTTTCTTTTTTTTTAAATGAATCTCTTAGAGAAGAAGCTCTGGATATAAGGAAGTATTCAACTCTCCACCCCCCATTTTTATTATTCTCTTCCTCCCTTCCTTTTCTTGATCAAAGCCTGGAGGTTTCTAGAAATACGGTGTATTATGGTCCTGAGGTGTGGGGTGGTGTTTCAATCTGGCAGGATTCTGTGAACCTCTTTGACCTAATGCCTCTGATGTGAATCCACTCTGTCCTTGCAGATAAATCTCATTTTCAAAGATTTAGTGTTATGCTGACTATCCAATTTTGTGTAGTCATTATTTTGTAGTAATGAACAATTGCATAATTTTTAACTATCGTCCCATTATGCATTTATTGGCAGTTAGAGGCAAATTCATCAGTCTGAAAGAGGTTGTTCCAGACACAAAAACAGATGTTACCAAAGAAGTAAAATTCTCTTTAACTTTCACTTTGCCAGCCCGTACATAATCATATAAATTTTGCAACATGGCTCGGAAGTTATTTAAAACAGGACCGTCTCAAAAAAAGATGCTACTCTCTTCTCTTCTCAGTACTGCATCTCCAACAGCCTGAGTATACATTCTGTGAAGCATGGAAGAAGTGTAAAAGTATTTGAACAGACACTGAAAGCCAAAAAAAATCTAAATTTCCTTGACCTTGTAGTACACCTAGGAAGTAGCAATATTCTTCCCATTTGTCATTCACTATTTGAAAGTTTAGCTGCTGTTCCCATTGAAGCTTTTATTTGTGAATTATCACTCTGTGGGGAGTAATGAGTATTCTCTAAATAAATCCTGTTAGACTTTTGGTTTTATATTCCCCATTCCTAATATCTACAATCCAAGACACCCAGTCAGGCCAATCTACATATGAAAAGGTACTTAATTTCAGAGATTTTCATCTGTTCATGAGACTTTTAAAGAAATCCATTTTATCATTAGACAGGTTATATCTGGTCCCAGGTTATAACAGAGTCACCTTCAAACAGTTGTAGCCCCTCACAGACATGCACACTGAATTAGGTGCCTAGAGACGGTCAGTGACCAAATCCCCCAGTGCCTTCACTCCCTTCGTTAGCAGTCTCATTATTTTGGAAACCATGAGCTCCCAGTTCATGTATACTGGTGGTTTCCCAATCCATTCAGTGTGCAAGACATGAAATAAAGAAATTATGATTCCTTTTGTTCAGGCATGGCATTATTTACTCTTTCTTTCCATTTCATAATTGGCCTGGCCTTACACAAACATGTCACTTTGAGCCAATGCTGAGGGCATCTATATCTCTGTATGAAGTCTCCACTTCATGGACACTGTTTAAACTTTTCTCCACCACATGCACACTCCTAACTACTAAAGTGATAACTGCATAGTAGTGCCTGAAATGGGGAATGTAGTTTTCCTGTACCACCCTGCTGTCTTAGAAGGAGATGGACATTGTACTATTCTGGATAATGAGAAGAAAATGCTGAATGCATTGGAGGAGGGAACAAAGATATTGAAAGAGGACATTGGTGGGGCTTCATTTAATCTGGTGACTACAGCCCCATAACTTCTGCAGTTGTCAGTATTTTGATCTGAATATTAGAGAAATAAGCTGCTAGTCTTTTTTATATTCAAGCAAATGTTTTCAAAAATTAGAAGAAAATTTAATGCTGCTGTTTGTGAGCTTCGATATTAAATTTAAAGCAGTACTGTTTCTGCCTACCACTGGTAAGGATAACAGCTATTGTTTTTTAGATTCCAAGTGATAGTTGTATTTAATGTATAAAAAAACACATTCAAATCCAGGCAGTTGTATGTTCACTACATGTGGCTTTAGGGTATCAGAGTAAGAAATAATGATGCCTTGCTGAAGTTGAGGATGCATTTAATTTTGTCAACTGTGCCTCGTAACTTAAGAAATGTTCTACTTGCTGTTCACAAGGGTTTATACAGCGTTTCTCCTAAATAACTCCAAGTCCTCTTGTTCACAGATGCTTGCATTTTCTTTTAATTATTTAAAACAGGATTGTTGTACCTTTTCTTCCCATGTTTATTGTTCAAGGTTTATTCCACAAAGCTGTCTGGATGACACATTATTTGTATAGTGATGTGGTAAATCTTTAGTGAAGAGCTTACTCCTTACAGTAGAAGGAGAAAAAAGACTATGCGTGTCCTACATGTATTTAGCTAACTTTGCTGGGCATTGTAGGAGCTGAGTAGGAAGTGTAGGTATGAATGGCTAGCACTGGCTTGTTGTTTCTGTGGCTGGGGTGGGGTGTTCATGTACTGCTGCAGAGATGGCACCTGTTGACTAGAGAACAGGTGCACACTGCACTCTATGTGACAAAAGATAATGCATTAGGCCATGAGGATTCCATGTAGATTTGTAGATGGGTGGGTGCCTCACTGCAAAGGATGAGCTTAGCAGGTATTGCACTACATTTGCCAACCAAAGAGGGATAAAGCTTGGGTGTATAAGGTGCATCTCCGTATTCCCTCTGTGTAACTGCTTGCAGTCCCTCTCTCCAATTACTCTATCTGTCAGATGCTAGCAAACAATAGGCAGTTGGTTATGAGGTTTGGCTTAATGATTGCAGAGAATTAGGAGCCCAGAAGAGCACTATAAATCTTGTTTTAGCAAAGGTGCAGCAAAACAGTAATTAGTTGCTTGATTCCAGAGAAAGTTAGTGAAATTAAGCAAAATGAGAAGTGACAACTTCAAGTCACCCACTTCAAAACTTTACTAAAAGCGCACCTAAAAACATGCTGGCTATGCCCTTGCAACTCCCACTCTAATATCACCCACCCCATCCAACTACTACCTTTCTTTCCATTCCACTAACTACCTTGATTATAGCACGCTCAGATGCTCATAAGCCTAGTACTTATTATACAGCAGGAAATTCTTATTGTAACATTTGTTAATGTCTGTTATGTACTTCACAGATAAAGATTCTAGTTGTCTACTGATGTATTATGTTCTTCATCTGTAAATATGTTGTAAGTAATTGCTATGTAAATTGTTAATCGCTGTGTAATCCAGTGTAACTACTGTCTGTTTATTTTAACTGTGGAGCTTTTCTTCCCGGGCCTCTGCTGAAAATGGACCTACATCCAGTCGGACACTCCCGGTCAACAAATATAAATAAATAAAAATAAATAAAATAAAAATTAGATTGGGTGTTATATTGTATCAATTCAGTAATGTGAGATGGAGAAAACAATACTGCACTAGACATTGCACAAATGGCCAAACATGAAATCAGTGCAGTAGAAGGAATAATAGGGAACTGCAAGAACAAGTTAAGAGAAGGGATGAGGAGAATGTAAGCCAGATTATGTGAAAAATACTGAGAGGCAATGGTAGGTTTAGACATAGGGCAAAGTCATGGCCTGGGATAGTATCCATAGAAACTGAAGAGGAAGGGCATTTATTGGGGAACTAGAATCCAGTGTGAGAGTTGTGTAGAAGAAGATCCCTTGCTGTACTTATTACTAGAGTTAATGGAAAGTACTAGTCAAATAAACAATTTTAAGTTGTATATCATAGGCTATTATGCTGGATTTTATTGTGCTCTCATACATTCAAGCAACTACCGCATCTGACTATATTACATAAATAGTTTCCTTATTACATTTTCAGACCCAACTAAAGGTGGTAAAACTGAATCACATGTCATTTTTCACTCTAAAAGCTGATAAGCATTTACTGTTGTTTTTCACGGACCTGGTTTGTGTGTTTTGACAGGCAGGGAAAATAATTGATGCAGACAGTAATCTGCTGCAACTTTGTGCTCGTTTCCTCTCCCACAATACAAGATGGATAACATGATGGTGCATTTTCTGCATGTAATAAAGGATGCCTCTGAGTATATTTTATCTCAGGATCCTGATGCTGTCACTGCATTTCTGACTCTCTTTATTTTCACCAGTCTGTCACTAGAGCTGCATTTTGTCAAATAGGATTTCTAGTCAGGAAAAAAGAAAAGCTGTTATTTTAGCTGAAGCTGAGCTCTAATGTCAACCCGCACAGCTAGCTGATCTCACACTGCATATTTAAAAGGTGGCACAAGTGGGAGGTTTGTCAGTTCGCCCCCTGGATACTGGAAGCTGCTACCTCGGTCCCAGAGCTGCTCACGTGTCAGGTCTGCATGACTTCCAGAATACAGTAAAGGCAGCTACTTTCAGTCAAAGTTTGCAGTGTATATTTATATCTGAATTTTATGTACAGTACTTTAGAAGCAGTGTGCCATTTACAAGTCTGTCAGTTCTTTCACATTTAATGAAGAGCTATTTATGACCCTAAGAGCTGCGCTATTGCTTTTGCAGGTTTGGCAGTATGTTTTAGACACTTGTTAGGAAGGCAAACTGTGCAGTCCACCTAGAGAACTGTAGGTAATTTGTGCAGAGAAAGTTGTGGCTACTGCTTGGTCAGTGAGTTGATGCTTCTTTTAATGACAGGATAGTGTGTTGCATTGGTGAAAGATCTGTGACCATCACCCATACATGTATGTCTATTTCTAATCTGCAGCAAATCTTTGATACAGGTGTATATTAGCACTCTGTACAGCAGTAAACATGGTTACTGGGAAGACATCTGCAAGCATGTGATACTATATGGGGAAATAATTTTTTTTTCAAAGGTATTCATGTGAGTGGTCCGTGGCCTTAACCTTCATTTCCAGGCTAGCAACATGTGCAAAGGTTAGCAAGATGCATCAGTCATGAAGCCCCATACATGCACTTTATGTTCCCTGCTACATAAAGCAGCAACAAAAGCTAGACTATGTTTTCTGGCTATTACTGTTGCGGACCGGAGTTCCGCTGTGGCGACCCCTAAAGCCGAAAGACACAACAACAACAACTGTTGTGGGGTTTTGTGAGCATCAGTTTTCTGTAGCATGATTGGTCCTGTAGTCACTATTTCTGTTATCATTTCCTAGGGGGTCAGAACAGATGGTGTGTGGCATAGAATAAAATTTCTGTTTAGTTAGAATTCAGAGTTACCTTTTTATCTTCATCACAGTTTTTGATTACTTAACATACTTTTTGTCTGCTGTTTGTATGTGTGAGATATGGAACTGGTGTAGGGGGCTGTTTCCAACGGAGAAATTCTATAATTATTCTTTGTTTTTATCACCAAAACATTTGTAATGTTTATGTTAATAAGTCACATCACAATAATGTTAGATGGTAGAATCTGTATACTAAGCGTATTGCGGTATAAAAGTGTTTATTTGGCATAGAGATAATCGTGGCCCCGTGGACTCGTAGAATGTGCTACCTGAAGGGATGCTGGAGAGGGAATGCACAGAAGCGTTTGAGAAGGCAAGAGCCTAGTGGAAAAGGGGAAGGTAGAGATGGAGGAGAGGGACTTAAAATGACACATTAGCTAGTGTCTTTTACCATTAAGTAAACGTTACCTAGTAAAGAGTGAAGGTATGCTGTGATTATGGACAGGTTACATAAATGACAGTGATATGCTGTTCAGACGCAAACATTTGTTATTACAGCAGTGGAACTTTAAGCAGCAGCTTCTCGCAACACCAGGTTACGGTTTCTTTATTTTTGTCGTGGATATTTGATTAAAGATTGACTTTGTTTTTATTTGTAACTCAGACATACATTCCCAAAGAAGGACGTTTGTTATTGTATGTTGTTCTACTGTGCAGTAGTTAAGTCCATGCTTCACGTGGTTTGAATTTTTTCTTTTATTTTATAATGCTACTCCTAAAATGACCTGATGGGCTGCCGTGTTGACATGATTTCAGTTTTTAGCTAGAAAATGCTTCTTTATCTTGCATATTACTTTGTATCCTCGCAAGTAGACACGAGGGAAATCATTTGTCATATTGTCTATGTACTCACTTACTGTGGAGAGATCTGAGATTTCCTGTAACTGCTCACTGTCACCGTAACTAGCTCATCAGAAAAAAATGTTACTGGCAAAATGATGTTTATTTCAACTGTGTAACTAAAAATAAATTAACTGTAAAATTATAAGGCATATGCTAACCTTTGACTCGATTACTAAAATACAGAAGATAGTTAAATAACTGTACAAAATAAATAAGTAAAAATATGTCAAAACTAGAGTCCAAATCTATGTAGGAAGAGACTAAACATAAGATAAGACAAAAACTGAGAAACTGGAATCACATGGTTGTGGATATGGATAGCAAGATGCAAGCAGTAAAAATGTTTAGTTCCTGTAGTTTTATATACAGGTCAGGCATATTTTATCAACCAGAGAAGAAGTTGTGGATAGTAATTAAAGAGTTGAGGGATTTTATCTGGTAGGAGAAGAGAGCAAGAGTCAAGTGGGATAAGTTGATCCTTCCAAAAGAACAAGGAGGTGTAGGATTACTTGATTTGAAAGGATATTTTGGACCTACATAGTTAAGGCTGTTGTACATAATACAAACAGAAAGTTGCAGTTCAAATTGGAAGGGGATGATGATGATGATGATGATGATGAAGTAAAGCAGAAATTCAAAAAAAAATAAGGAAAGAGTAGAATAATGGATGTCAATCCTAAAGGAGAATAACAATCATGCAGAATATTATATTTGTAGAGTAGCAGGAAGTATACTAAGAAGTTAGTTAACAGAGGAATGAAGAAAGGAGATTCTGCTGATAAGGATGACTTTCAATTAAGAGTACAGTGAATAAGCAAGAGGGAGTGGGAATTTACTGGCTGGCAAAGGAAACAAGGTAGTGGGAGCAAATAGAGAGGGAAAGCTAATAGAATGGGAAGAGGCCAAGAAGACATTGGGACTGCAGGCTAGAGATAGTCTTCCCTGTCATGGACTGATAGAGTATAGTCAAAGAGAAAAAGATTGGGAAATTCTAAGTGAAAGATCTGCACTGGTGACATTTTTAGCTGAATCTAGAGCAGAAGCTGCTGTTAAAAAGGAATAATTAGTAGGCCTGTAAAATATTGTGCCATAACTGTAAGACTCAATCAGAGGTGGTCAGAAAAGATTGGGAAGAAAGATTATATAGAAATTTACAAAGAAACAATGGGAGGACATGTATATGTCACCTAAATATGCAACAAAGTTTTAAAGATGGATTTTTGCCTGGAAGTGTTCCCATAGGTACTTTTATACCCCAAGCAGACTCCAAAGAATTGTTCTGGTAGATGGCAAATGTTGGAGGTGTAATGGGGAATACATGTTTTCTATGTATATTGAGTTGGCTGTCTGTAGAAATTCCCTACAAAATACTCTGTCAGGAATACTAGGTTAGCAAATGAGTGTAATTAAAAAATATTTTTTTTTTGAGCTGGGATACAGAATCTGATTTGCTTAGACACAGTAAAGCCTAGTTGTAGTGGTTGCCAAAAAAGCAGTAAGTAGTAAATGGAAATCGAAGTCTAAAGCATTCATACTGGAAGTATTGAATATTGTAACAGAGATAAAAAAAAACACAAAGTGCGATCTTTAAAAAAGGGTAGGGGTAATTTACATAGAGAAAAATGGAAATTGTGGGAACACTACATGCAGAAAAATGTTGTGGAGGAGGAATGAGGTTTGAGAGAAGGCAGTAAATGAAAATGTATGTAATCTTGGATTGTCAAAATATGTGCTGTATAATGTTTGTAAATTTGAACTTAATATGGTTTGATTACTTTTATATAAATGCAAGTCTGCCTATGTCGCAAGTTATAATTCAGTAAAGGTGGTGTTAAAAAAAAACACTAGAGTACAAAGCCACCCACAGGACGCACTGTTCATAAAACCCAGCACAGGCTACCTTAAGCACTGTTAAGTAGAATGCTTGTACACAGGAAGGCTAGTAAATACAAAATGGGTTAACAGCAAGTGATGGAAAAGTATCAGCTTATCAGAACTGTTCTGTGCTGCTCATAGCTGGCCAGGACAGATCCAGAGTAACAAAAGGACAGGTGTTTCCTACTTCCTAAAGTCAACAACAGTTAAGCACAAGTGACAAGGCAGATCTTTTTCTTTCATCCTGACTGTAGCAAACTTTTAGCCCCACTTAGAATAAAGAGATTTTTCAGAACTGCAGCTTATAGACGTCCAGAAGGGTCAGGCAGAAAAAAGGTATGCTGAAAATCTAATTGCAAAGCCTGTAATATTCAGACATATGTACAGGTGCATAATACCTTAGATGATTTTATAGCAATACATAATTATCACTGCAGTCTGCTTGACAAGTCATTTAGTTTATAGTGAGATTGCTTACAGCTAATTGGTACAGATGGTGTTGAAAGCTCCCGTCTAATGCATAGAGCAGTCCGAAGAGATCATCAGGGCCTGCTGACATCTGGTATGGTTCACATTAAGTTGCTGTGCTGGTATAGATATAGTGACTTGTTGATGACTTTCTCCCAAATGTGAAAGTCAAGGCTGCCTTTCTGATATTGGCTGGAATATTACAGGCAATACATACCTGCAGGTGTGTTTTATAAGATAAGCAGGGCTTCATTCTTAACTGCCTGCAAATTTTGACACAATTAATTTTGATATTAACTCTGTGGAGGAAGACTGTAGTATCCAGCATGCGCATTGCGCGTTTCAATCGCAACAGCGTTTTTTTTTTTTTTTCTTAAATTCTTGCTGCAATGTTTTCATTGCAGCCCGGAGGAGCAAAGAAGGCATCATTGTGATGCCCAGAACTTCCCAGAAGTCTGTGCGGTTGAGACACAAACCGCATAGATATGGAAGGGGCTCGGACTGCGACGTCCGCAGGCACGTCATGACGTGCTTGCTGGGCAAATGCTGCTGATTGGTTGTCGCTCTCTTCCCGGGCTTTATGTGCTGGGAAAAGGGCGAGAATCAATCAGATAGTTAGCTTGTGACTGTGTATTGATTCAATCGTGACTGTGTGACAGACACACGGGATTCCGGGAAGGAACGATTATTTTTTTAATGAATAATTGCCATTGCCCATTGTGGATTTTAATTTTTTTGGGGCGCTATTTTCGTCAGCTGTGCTGTGCAGCCTGTGCTGAAGCAGTGAAGCCTGAAGGAAGAACAAGAAGAAGAACTGAAGAAAGAAGAAGAAAGAAGAAAAGAAGTTAGAAGAAGAACAGAGTGAAGGTGCAGAACTAAAGTAAGTAATTATACTCTTTATTATGTTCCTTTGAGAGAAGGAATCCCAAATATAGATTCTATCTTCCTGGAGAAATTGTCATTTAAATTTTATTTCACCCTGACTGGCGCAATGTATTGCAATTGTGGAAAGGCTGAAAAATGGCATTTAAGATAAAGGTGTGGTGTGGATATATGAAACTATTACTCACTGAAAGTGACTGAACTGCAAGTGCATGCTGATGAGGAGCATACGTCTTACTCTTTTCTGCATCTTACAATAGCTAGTGAGCTGCTGGGATGTGGTGTGCTTTCATTTTCTGTATTAGAGATTTTGTATAGGAAAAAGTGGAATGTATTAAAATAAAGTTTATAGAGGTAAGAATTACAGATAGAGCTAGTACTCAGTAAATGAAATGTGTGGGAGTGTGGACATCCCAATAATATGCATTGTGCAGCCTATGTATACCAAGGAGTCAGGACACATGCTACAGTAGTAGTGTATTTGTATATACATATAGATAGATATACATATACACGGGTCTGGGTGAATTACATTACAATATACATTTTTAGATAATGGCAGAAGCTATGTCCCATTTGAAATATGAGATTCGGCATAAAGCATAGAAAAAAGAAGAAATGGAGAAAAAGGAAAACCTCTCATTCAGTCACATACAGACCGCATTTCTTTTTAAGGTTCTGCTGGTACTGCATATCCTGCATTTTAAAAATGATTTGCACTTGGAGTGGTAACTAACTTCTGTCTACTTTGTGAATCCTTAACTGTCTCATGGAATGGCGCCTCTAGCCTTTTAGTGCAACTTAACATAATGGCTGTAAGCCACTAGCAACAAGCACAAATCTATTTTGAAGAGGTGTGTGTTTTTATAAAGTGGGTAACTATTACCCTTACTGTATATCTTTTTTTTGAATAAAACCACCAAAAAATGTTCCTTCTTGCTTGTTGTGGCTTTGTAATATTTCATTTTATTTGTAATGACATTGAAAGATGTGAAGTACTGGCAGGGATTATGCACTGTGCTTCCAAGCTGTAAGCGACATAATAAAGCACTACATTTTACTGCTACAGTTGTGTGATGGGGTGCTTCCTGCGCTCCTTGGATGGTTTGGGTGGATTCATCTGGACAGTATGCTGCTGTGAACTGTCAAAAACATTTACCTAATAAAGATATAGATGCAAAATATGACTAACAATGAACTCTAATAAGGTAGAATAACACCAAACTAAACAACAAGATGGCATAAGGCATTTCTGGTCCAAAAATAAGAATAACTAAAATAGCAAACCAAATCATCCCTTAATTCGATAAGCAATATTATTATGCTAGTAAGCTACTACCCTGCCCAGTACACTTAGATGGTAAGTCTCTCCAACACTCAACTGTCCATTGCTGAGAGAATGGATGGATGGTTCCATCCCAAGCTTCAGGGTGCCTACCTTGGATAAGGAATAAATGGGATTTGCTATTGCCACTACAGAAGGAATGAATAAGTTGTTTGGGTGTCCAGAGTTCGCAGAATGCCCAGATTTTTGGTGTGTTCCTCATAAAATTTGTGGTTTCCTGGCAAATCAATACAGCTGAAGCTACTAAATAATGATATACATTTGAATTTCAGACTTCATATTCTTCAGAAAGTACATGGTAACACAAAACCTTTTATTCTAGCAATTTTTGATGTTTATAAGATGGATATCTGAACTTTGTCCTATTTTTGGGACTGTATTCCCCCATTATTGGCTTCGTCCAGGATTTTTGTGCTAAGGTTGAGAGCTATGGTGAGAACTGAATTCAGTGAATATGTCTGGGGGCTGTATTCCCCCATTATTGGCTTTGTTCAGGTGTTTTGTACTAACAGATTGACAGCTATGGTGAGAACTTAATTCACTAAATGGTAGCCATTTAAGTTTCAGTCTTCCTCTCTTTCATAAAACAGATGATTTGGTGTAGTGGTATGTTGCTCTGCCTGTTTTGCACAGTGTCCTGGGTTCAATACTTGGCAATGAAATGTATGGTGATAGCACAGTATTTTATTCTAGCAACTTTTCAACATTATGCAAGCAATGTTATCCCTGGTTTTTGAGTTTTTGTCCCCCCCAATAAATTTTGGCTTTTTCCAGATTTCTTGTGCTGCAAAGTACAGAGATACAGCTGAGCGTCACGTAGATTTTGCAAGAAGCTGATAGCTACAGGGGAACAAAAGTTTAGTGCTGCTTATGCTGAGTTTGCTTGCATTGTTAATAGAACAAAAGGTAGCGTGCTTACTTTTGATGCAGAAGGTTCTGGGTTCTACTCCCACAGTAGGCAGATGCATTGCTGATACTGTACTGTGTTGTAAAGGGGTGGATGCTGCAGTCCTTTTTGGCAAAGATACCTAGTAACTATTTGCCATCCATTCCTTATTGCAATATTATTAGCTTATCATTGTTTAATGCAACATAGGCAATTTATTCCTCAAGGGCAACAGGCACTCTTTTTTGTAGATGAAACCATGAAATATAAAGTTGTTTGCTAGCAGCAACCTTCTTCATTAGTTACAGATTTCTTTAATGTGGAATTATTTAGATGACTTTTACTTCTTCAGAGATTGTGAATATTTACTGATAATGGTGGACTGTAAAAGTTTGAGTAGACTTTTATGATGGAAATGTTCTGAACTGGGCACTTTTGTCATTATTGGTGCATGCATTTTGTTTCATTGTTTACTGGAAAAATGTTCAAAACAATAAATTTAAAATGCCCTCTAACATCTGTACTGTATTGTACAAGGAATATAATTTAGTACAATCAGGAAGGTGTATCAAAGAGCATGTGTGTTTCATTTTTAATAAAAGGACAGGATTACATTATTTTAAGAAGCTCATTAGACTTGTTGAAGACTTCCAGTGATCTCTGAGGGCTTTACCCATAAACTAAACAGAATGCCATTCATGTGTGGTCCATAACCTGTACAGTAATCTGTTAAGCAATTTATCTTGAGCTTGTTTCTTGTTTGCTTTTCATTTTTTACTTTGATCAGGTTTTTCCCATGAAACAAGTAGATAGTTGTCAGGCAGCATGTCTTTTTTTGGATAAGAAACATTTTTATAAGTGGGGGCATCACAGAGATTGCTACTTTCAGCATGTTACTTGATACTTTAATAAAGCAGAATATATATTATAATTAGAACTGCAGTGCAAGGAGAACTGGTTTGAGCTGAGTGCTGCTTGTTTTTCTTGTACTTGATTTTGTCTGGCATTCCAGTAATGTATTTAGAAAGTAATTTATTTTTTAATGCCTCACAACCTTTTTGTTTCCATCTAGATATTAAGTAAGCTGTCATGCAGCCAATGCATTGATATATTTTTATTCTTTTACACTTCATTTGGTCTTGACTGGACTCTCATAATGACGGTTTGGCACACAGGGCAGCGTATTTAATTAAAGTTAGTTTCTGTGGTTTTTGAGCATAGCTCCTCCCCTTTCTAGTTGGCCACACCCCTTTCTCATTGACTCCACCCATTCAGCTGTCTCCTGCAGCCCCCCTTTGATTTGAAGTCACCAGCCGCCACTGGTAGTATCCTTGCGATGGAGTTTTCTTTTGCCCAATCACTTTAGGGTCCACCATTATCAGGTTGTATGAGGCAGCCTGCTTGCATTAGCGGCTAAAGCCTTTACGTTTTCAGTGTTCACAAGTCATTTCATACATACCATCTTTACATCACTGTGTGCTTGCATTGCTTGCAAAAGTTGGACTAACATTTCCTCAATAATCTCCTCCTCAGTTTTTCACCACATATTATTATACCTTACTTTTACAGTCATCACTTCTGTATGCTTCAGTTTTGTCAATGTCTGATCTGTTACCTGCCTTAAATCCTTAAACTTTTGCAGAGGAAAGCAAAGTGCTGACTTTTTTTTTATGTTGCCTTCCCTGTGGAGGCATGCATACATTACTAACTGTAAATTTCCCGTCGCATAAACTTCATCCCTTAGCAGAGTACTCACAACTGCAATGTATGATCTCGGTCTCCTGGACATTCCTTTATTATGTGCATTTCCTGTCATACATCCTGCATAAAGCCCCCTTTAATACACAACCCTCGGTACTGGGCTAACAGAACATCAGTGGTCAGGTATGACTCCCTTTGACACATTCCCTATGTGTGTGTATGTTTATGTATATATATGTATATGTGTGTGTGTGTGTGTGTGTGTGTAGTTGTCACTCAAAAGGTAGATAGGTTTTTGTGGGCATAAAAAGGAGAAAATGCACAAATGAGTGCTCATCTGAGTGACTCACATATGGTTGAATTTTGATTTTATATACTGTAGGTAAGCAGGAGTGTGCAGGAAAATTAATGTTTGAATAATATAGTGGTGGTTGTGAGGATATGTTGACTATGTTATTGCATTTGTGAATGTGCAAGTGTTCACGGGTCACGATTAGGTATGAGGGTAGAGACAGTGTTTTGTGTTGTCTGTATTCTGTGTCCTTTAGTCTTGTGTAGTGGTACTGTTAGGGAAAGGAATTTTAGTAACATAATGTGTAGGTTAGGGTTACTATTAAGTTTAGTATGCATGAGTAAGATGGTGCGGGGGTTGTGTGAAGCCAGAAATATTTTTCTGACAGCAACTAAGTACTGGCTACCATTCAAACCTTAAGAAAATATGTCTACAACATGTCTGAAGACTGTTTCTTTTCCAGCAACCTAGTACATGAAAAAATGTACCTAAAATGCATATTGTTTGTACGATTTAGCAAACCTATGTTATATAGGGGCAATTTTAGTTGAGCTGAGTCACTTTTACAGAAGTCTGAACAAATATTTTATTTATAGCTGTGCTTGCCTGCATTTGCCTGCATTAATGAGAGATGGAAGTTTTTGCTGCCAATAGTTGTTGGGTGGTGTTTGTGTCCCAATCAGCAGGCTTTGATTTTTTTGTCGGGTTGCTTGTATTTCGCATGAAAAGCTGCATTGGTATGTTAGTGCTTTGTACTATAACTGCCTACTTTGAACTGTTACTGCTGCTGTCCCATGTCTTCTTTTCCATTTGTTATCTCTGCTATATTTAACTTGCCTCAATATTCTGGTGTTGTACATCAGACAGATTGATGGATTTACCAACAGATGTAGGACTGCTGTCAGCATGGAATTTAAAAACAAATCTGATTTACCAAAAGAACAAGCTGTAGCAGTGTCTGAAAAACGTCTCTGACTAACATGTTTGAGTACAGCACATTGTGCAGGAGTATAAAAAGGGGAGTGAACTGGAAGAGCCAGAGAGAGAGTGAGTGACATGAGGCATTTTAATGTAAAAATTGCTTCATGATTACTGACAACCAATTAATTCTCAAACTGATATGATATGTGAGAGATGTTGTGACACTGCCAGCCCAACTATCTGAAATTTTGTAAGTGATTCTATGTCATTTGTGAATATTGATTTGATTTATACAGAACTGTATGTTCTTTACAGAGCTTCACGAATGTAACCATAGCATACACTGCTGGAACACAGAAGATTAACTTACAAAACTTCAAGAAAATAAGTTGAAATTAAGTGCTTTATGATGTGCTATAAAAGTTTCAATGCAGTAAGAAGACAGGATGTCTAGAACTAGAAGTTTTTTTTATTGTCCTGGAGAGAAGTAATTACTAGGTTTAAAATGTAAAAGTGTTTAATTGTTTTACGACTTCCAGTTCTGGGCAAACATCTGAGAGATGTATTTTTAACACAGTTTCTGTTAGCCTAGGAACTGAAGGCAGGTGACAGAGTGATGTTATCCAGGCTGACCCAGCAGTAATATTTAATATTGATTTAAGAACTCAAAGAACGATCGAGCATTTTGTATTTTGTCTTGGACGTAGCAGGAACATCACTCATCATCTGCACCTGCCTTGCTAATAGTAAGGGCCTTCTGGAAGCTGATAAGGAGGGGGTGGTGGCAGTGATAACTGCCTTATAGTCTGGGCAGAAGGGGACATAGCTAGTAAACCTGAACTGCCTTATAGTCTGGGCAGAAGAGGGCATAGCTAGTAAACCTGTGCCAGCCTTCCCCAGAAGTGTCTGTGTGTGTCTGTATGTAAATCAAACCTCAAAGTGTGTGTGTGTGTCAGCTGGTTGGACAGAGAGGCTTCTGGAGGTTTTGGATTGACCCATCAGCTGAGATCTTAACCCTGTAGCTGTGCCAGTGGGGAATCTTATTGGGGATCTGGAGAAAGAGGGAGAAACCAGCCTCTAGACTGACTATGATCTCTGTGTGCTCTTAAGGGAACTTGTACTTTACTGTGTGTGTACTTGTCATCCTCCCACTGTGTACATCCCACACTGTCGCCAGTGGTGAGGATTGAAGCTCTTTGATTACTGGGCCAGTGCAGGGACATCACAGATGTATATTACACAATTTCACTGGATGCAAAGCTCTCACATAAAAGCACTTCTGATGTCAATAAGGTTGTCAGTAGTCTGCACACTGGACCCATCACACACAATTCAAAGCAAGCGCATAGGCCCACATATGCTGAGGCACTTAAATTTAACCTTCCTAAACCCTAGAGACCTCCTAGATGAAGTACTAACCTTCCCAAATTGTAAAGACTTCCTAGATGAAGCACATGTAACAAACACCCTCAGCAACCCCGAATGCACTCTTTCAAAACAACACCCACATCAACACATGCAGCCACATCTCATGAAGCCTCTACTGCTTAGCTCCTAAGGCAGGCCAGCACGGAATCCAACATTCTAGTCGTTGGAGACTGCATTGTGAGACACACTGATGTACCTCTCACCAGGCTGAGTAATGAGAAAGTCACAGTCAGTTGTTTGTCAGGGACCATGTTTATCAGGGACCAGGATCTGTCACCTTATGCACGGACTCCAGTAGTTGGACCACAAGTACCAGTATAATGCAGTCATAGTTCATGCGGGTGTAAATGACCTGAGAAGCACTTCTCTAGACTATATGAAGAGAGACATCATGGAGCTCTTGGAATACGGTTCCCGGGCCAGTATAAGCTTAGCATTGAGCAGCATTTTACCTAATCTAAGGATGATGGCACAATATGAAAAAAGGATGACAGATTTTAATAATTGGCTTAGTTTCTGGTGTCATTCTAAGGGGGTGCAATGTTTGTCAGCATGGAAGAAGATGGTCAACAGACCACACTGCTTTGCCAGGGATGGTCTGCACCTCTCCCCTCTAGGCTTTCGAATATTAGCTAAAATACTGTCCTCCCCCATAGTGCCTTTTTTTAGGCAATACCAAACTGAAAGTTCTTCCAAGATAGCAAATCAAAACCAAGAAAATCTAAAGGGGTTACTGCTCAATGCTAGGAGTCTAAACAAAAAACTCCTCTCCCTAAAGCTGTCTCTACCCTAGAGGATGATGATGTCAGTGCGGTCACTGAAACATAGTTTAAAGCCGTGGAGAGCACACTGACATTGAAAGGTTATAATGCCTCCCACACATGTAGACCAGCTACTACACAGACAGAGACTAAAGGGGGAGGTGTAGCGATTTACATCAAAAATAAATATGCCTCGAGGCTGTTCAGACAGGACAATGCACTTGAGCGTCTCCACATTCATCATATACGACACCAAATGTACAGGCACAAAGATTCCTGGATTTTGTAAATACAGACTCCCTGGATCAAAATTGTCAATACACCAACAAAGGGGTGCAACCATACTAGATCTGTTCTTCACTAATATGGGAGAGTGCTGCAAATCCCCTCATGTAATGTCTTCTCTGGTAAGGTCAGACCACAAAAATGGTGTCCTTTGTGGTAGAAATAAAACTTGTAACCCCAGCTTACCCTGGAATATTCAGGAATTACACTAAGGCTAACGTCGTACTATTAAGTGATAACCTGACAACATTTCAAGCCCTCATAAGCCCTGAGAACACTGTTGCCTACACAGAACTCATCACAGAAACCCTGTACAGCCATGTTAATAGCTGCATAGAGACAGCTGTAGTCACCAGGAAGAATTACAGAACTAACTCAAAAAATGTACCACACTGATATAATCACAACGTCAATAGGCTAACAGAAGAAAAAAAAATTATGGCAAAAATTAGGAGGTGCCGTACCCAGCAGGATAAAAGCATTCTCATCAAACAAAACAGCTCAGAGGACAGATGAAGTCTACCAAAGCTATTTTTGAGGCAAGTTTGGCCTCCCAGGTCAAAGACAACCACAAGGCATTCTTTAGCTATGTCCGCAACCTCAAAGGAAGTTCACAACTGTTTAGATATTGTTAATGGAGCCTCCTATACTGAGCCAGAAGATATAGCAAACCTTCTGGCCAACAAATTCAGCTTCAACTTTACCCCTCTCCCCCTGTCAACCTTCCTCAGGAAATATCATCAAATATAAATCTCACTGCTGTCACTAGGAAACAGGTCCTTAATGCTGTCTCTAAGGCCACGACACTGAATCAGTGGGCTCAGGCAATATCCCAGCATGCCTTCTGAATAGCATGAAACATGATCTGTCAGGCCCTCTGGAGTTGCAATTTAACTGCAGCCTCAAAACAGGCTTCATGCCTCATGAATGAAGAACAGCAACAGTCATCCATCTGCACAAAGGTGGCCATCTACACACCCTGAAAACTACAGACCCATAAGTCTCACCAGTGTCGCATGCAAAACCATGGAAAGAATTATTGTGGAAATGATCAGTAATGACATAGGAAACCTCCAGACACAGGACCCATCCCAGTTTGGTTTTATCATGGGCATGTCATGCCTACTCAACCTGGTGGACTTCTTTGAGAAGGTCACCAAAGCAATTGTTGAGGACAGAATGGTTCACACTGCCTGCCTTGACCTGGCCAAGGCATTTGACACAATCCCCACTCAGGGAATTGTTGACAAACATAAGACATTACGTACAAACCCTTATGTCACCCATTGGATAGCCAGCTGGCTCACAGACAAGACCCAGGAAGTTTGAATCTGGGAGTCCACTTCTACAGTGAGACCAGTCACAAGCTAAGTCCCCTCAGGGAATGGTCCTGAGATTGCTCCTTTTTAATGTTTACTTCTCTGGCTGACTAAATATACAGATGATTACAAATTAGGAGCTGTCATTGAATCACCCAGTGACAAATGTTCTGCAGGAAGGGTTGGCATAGACATACCACTGGTGCTAGAACCATGGACTAAAACTAAATGCTAAGAAATGCATAATAGTATCCTTCGGGAAGTCAGCAACCTTTTGTAACTATTATATTGGCAACACACCCCCTAGGCATTAACCTAGTAGTCAGGGACTTGAGGACACACACAGACAGTAATCTAGCCTTTGATCATCACGTGTCTACAGTAGTGAGGAAATTATTCTATGTTGCACAACTTATAAACAAAGATAGGGCATCTCGGTCTATGGAAATCACCGCTCCACTGTATTCAGCATTCATCAGACGTATCATTGAGTACAATGCCCCTGTGGTATGTACCTAACCAGGCATATCCAACAGTTGGAATGTCCACACAAATTCCTCACTGAAATAATACAGGGTGTAAGTAACATGTCCTGTGCAGACTGCCTCAAGGCCTTATCCCTGTATTCTGTCTCCTACAGGCTGTTGAGGGGGAGATCCATGCTTGCCATACAAGGCATTGTCAGACCCCATGCTGATGGACCTCCTGCACATTTGCAAAAAAACAGAACCAGAATTACCCATTCTAAAGACTTAAACCTTGCCTGTGATATAAATAAGATCTGCTGGTGAGACAGGTATGTATCTCAGTGACTAACCCTTTTCTGGAACAGGCTGTCTATTCATTTGAAGCAGCGTTCCTCCCTAACCCAATTCAAGTGCAACTCGAACATTTGGATGGGGAACAGGAACTTCATCCCTGGTTTGGCACCTGTGTCTCCAATGGACACAGACAGTCTGTAAATGGTTAATCGCCCAGGCCCCTGCTTGTAAATGTTTCACTTCCCAAGCCCCCGCTTACACTTATCAAGGGTACCAGAACTTGTCAGAGATTTGGGTTGCATAGCTAGGCGTAAAAAGGCCCTTGTGGTCATTAGCCTAGCAAACACCTTTGAACCTATAAAAGACAATAAAGAGGATGGAAGTTTGATAGACTGGGTAAAGCTGGCATTCCTATTTACAGAGATCTTTACACCCCCCCCCCCCCCCCGCATATTGTGTATTAGCTGTGGATTGGCAGCCAGAGCAGTTCCATATCCATGTTTACATTGACATTTGACACTACATATGATTAATTGGCAACAGATGAGCAATTTGAGACAAGCTGCTTATGAGAACTATTGTATGCCTATAATTACTTTAGTTTATAAGCATATAACACTTATCAAATGCAGCATTTTATACATATAATTATAACATTTTCAGAAAGTAGTGTTTTATGACTGTAATTCCTTTTCATTACATCAATCTGGTTTTGAGTGGAGCAAATGCTAGTGAGGAGCTGGTCTGATATCTGGAAGAGAATTTTAAGGAACTTGGGAGATATACTATCGTTGATCCTGGAAACATGTTTGACAGAAGGGCAGCAATTGAGGATGTGCTACCAGACTGGAAGACTGCCATTATATTTTCTGTCTCTGCAAACAAAGGCTCCATGCCAAGACACATGCTGTTTAACATTTAGAGTGGTCACTTGTGTTGTCACAGTTACTCGAATATTGATTCTGGTTTGCTGGTAAGGCAGTGGGAGTACAGTGGACAGACATATTCATTCACATGCATGAGGAGGATGTCAGACGTTAGTTTTGATTTGCATTTCTGGAAGGTAAAGGATTATTAATTGACATCACATTTCTGAATTTTTGGGGGCATTTGACTCTGTGAGCTGTAGCTTCCTGTTAAGTTAATTTGTTGGAAGAGTGGTGAACCGTTTCATCTTCTTCATTCATTAATTTTCGCAATACATTCAACACGAGCAGTTCACTCTTCATGGGAACAGGCAAGATGATAACAGTAGTTCAGCAGTTCTAAGTTTGTGTGGTTCTTGACAGTGCTAACATTTTGTAGTTCATGAGAGCCCAAACTAAATGATTTGGGGTATAACAAAAGAACGTGAAAAAAAAAAAGCCAATTACTTAAAATTGTTTAATTTACATTGCAAAGAAGTATAATAACCCAGGGATTTCCCTCCCGAGTAATCTGTTATTTTAACCTGTTTCCTGTTCCTCATGGCTATATACAGTTAGACTTGATTATATGTGACTTGGCTGCTTCATTAATTGCAAGCAGAAATGCTTATAATCAGTTTACAGATACATTGTATGCAAGACTCCATTAAGTAAACCTGAATAAGAATAGTTAGGCCAAGCATAAATACTTGCTGCAAGACAATGTTTGTTTAAATATTGTATGTTTTGCCAGTATGGGAGTAAATACAATTCAGTTCATAAATGTACAGAGTAAGAATTATGTTACTGTGGGAATAGAACTAAATCAATCCATGGGCATGCAGAGTCTCATGTTCTCTGTTGCTGCTCCTTCCACCCACATCACATAGTTTCTTTTTGCAAATTTGCTGTCTGTTTTACCACTTAAAGATTTATTTGTAACACATTGTTTATTAATTATGCAAGCAAGGGGGATTGTGTAATATGCCTTTGCCAAATCCAGGTAAGCTGAGTGTACAGTGTGACTGCTGTCAAAGATTATGCTACCATTTCAAAGAAGTTAACTAGGTTATTAGACAGGCTCTGCCTTTTACAAAACCAAAATGCTGGAGATCTGACTTAATGAGATTATTAATGTCAGTGTTAATCAAGTCTGTTGTAATATATTCTATGACCTTACAAGAACTAGTCAGGCTGATGGCTCTATATTTTCATGGGTTGATAGTAGGACCACCTTTATGGATTAGCATTACTAGTGCTGTATGCCATACTTATGAGACTGAGCCGGCACTCAGGATTAATTTAAAAAGCTTTTATAGAGGTTCTGTCATGGTATTTTCCTCCTAATTTATCAAAAAGCTTTTATAGAGGTTCTGTCATGGTATTTTCCTCCTAATTTATCAGTCTGGTACATTGTCTTGTCCAGTGGAAGAAGAGTTCTTAGTTTTAGACAGCACTTTCAGTACTTGTTCTTTAGTGATGATGGGGGTGGGGGGGGGGGTCATGAAATTTGCCTACGAAAACACCATGTGGTAAGGATTTAGCCAATTTGTAGAAGCCTTTAAAAGAGAGGGTGCAGTCCATCAGTTGCGAAGCAAGCAGGACTCATTCTGTGCTGACACACACCCACTAGATCCCCTAGAATTACATCATTTTTTTAGCCAGCTGTTAAAGCCGGTCTTTTCTTTGTACCTATTTATCAGTCATGGAGAGGAGAGGATTCCGTTCAGTATCGTGGTCTTGACTGCATTTGTAATGTGCACTGAGATCTCAGGCATGTCTTTCTGTATCTTTCTCTCTCTGGGTTTCTCACTATCTCTCTTTTTTTTTGCCTGAAGCCATTCATCCCCTCATGCATAACAACCATGTCATACTTATGTTTGTCTGGTGCAAACGTCCTAAGGGCCCTTGAGATGTCTAAGATCCTGGTACCTGAAAGAAAACTCATTGTCACCCTGTCTTTGTCTAGCCTCATGAGTGGGGGAATCTCTGTCAATCCATTCACTACGTTTGTCTGTGGAGTGGTCTGGTGCACTGGAATTGAGACCTTTTGTCTCATGCTGACTCTTTGTTAAATGTGAGATATGTGCTGTGATGTTTGATTTTTGCTCAGACTTCTTAACAGGTCTGAGAGGCACAGGTAAGGATTTTTTTACCCCAGCAACTTATGACATTGCATTGTATGTCAGGGTTAGGTTCAAAACATGTGATGTGTTATGATGCTCACAGTCTGTATTTTTCACATTGAGTCCTCTGTAACTCTTAAATATTTTCACCTCTCACAAATGGAGTTATTTGCATTTAGTAGAAACTCGTATGTGAGCATAAGGCAGTTGCTGCCCTGCTCAAGGATACTTGTTATGCTGTGAGGCTGGCAACAACAGAGAAACAAGTTGGCTGACCTTCAGTATTGTCCAGTGCAAAGTAAAACTTGATTGATTTTAAAAAAAAGTTGCAGAGTTTAAATAAGAGAGAGAGAGTTCCAGTGTTGAGCCTGTAAGGGGGCAGATGGTGATATATGTTTAAGCAAGTGCATAACTTGGGTATATATGTGAATGTGATAGCACAGCTCAGGAGCCTTGCTTAACAGGAATGTTGAGTTGTGTTTGTAGCAGCTATGGACTGAGTTACACAATGTAGCACCAATAATGACCTACAAGCTACTTATAAGTTGAAAGGTGTGCGGCTGTCTGTGTTATGCAGCTGTGCACAGTTTACTTCACCTCTACATAGCAGGAGTCTAATCACTGATCAGATATGTGTGGAATATTGCATATTTGCAGAACTAACTGCACGAGGGGTTCCCACTCAAAGGATCTAAACCTGATCTCTGACATGAATAGATCACACTGGAGAGACAGATGTGTCCCAGAGATTGCCCCTTCTCTGAAATAGGCTTCCTATTTATATGACGTAGAGCCCTTCCCTTACCATCCTCAAGAGCAATTGCACCAATGGATGGGCAGTAACTAATTCACTCCTGGGGTGGCACCTTGTCCCTTATGGACATAGGCAGGTTGTAAAAATTGTCAACACCCCTCTTGCTGACCCTTGTTACCTTTCCCCTAGGGATATAAAATTGGGTAAAACTGGGTAGGCTTGTAAGGGCTGTTCACCCATCAGCCTACTAATTTCCTATCTACCTATGAATAATTATCCACAGTCTGACCAGGTTTAAACTTTGCAAGCTCTAGACAATTCACATACAGGTCAAAACTACATGCCTCTCAACTCTCCACTTGTTTGCAGAATGTCCAGATTTTTATCTTATATTTTCAGAAGTACAGTATTTGAAATATGTCCCTATTTTTGGCTTTGTCTAGATTTCTTGTACTAAGAGATTGAAAGTTGTGCAAACTGGCTGATGTAAATTTGGAAAGTGAGTAATAACTCAGCAAATATATGCAGCAAAGCAAACTATTCCTTTAAACAGCACAAAAACTACTTGAAAAGCAAACTAATCAATTCATTTTTATTAACTAATCAATCATTAATTAAATTAATTAGTAAATTAATAAAAATTGCAAACTGATCAATTAATAGCTGTATTTTTAAATTCAGGGGAAAAACGTTAAAATGCAGAAAAAATGACAAGACGCACTTAAAATGGAATGAAATAGCTAGATAAAGTGCAAACAATAAAATACATTCAATTAATAGCAATAACATCATATTCAGAGAAAACACTGCAGAACGTAGGTTACCTACCGTTCCTGCATTTTTTTTTCTATGTGCAGTAGATTAAATGCACCTTCTTGTTTCCTGGATGCAGATTTGAGTCAAAATGTGACATTGTTTGGTTTTAACTTGTGCACTGGAGCTTCACCTTCTAAGAATCTTAGACTAAGAAGACAATGGCAGAGTGTTCACAGAATACAGTTTAACATGGAAAATGAAAGACCTAATGAAAAACACCTAAAGCCCTAACCAATAGTGTCTGTCTTCCCTGAACTGCAACAGTCACCCCAAGTCTCACCAGGTTTAATCACCAAAGTTTAAATTCTTGAGTTTCATAGTGGCTGTTTAATTACTTGAGAACGTACATTACAGCATGAAAACACTTGTATGTTTGCTAATTTTTTTTGTGATAAAAGCCTTTCTAAGCGGCTACTGGTTGGTTGTACTCTTATTAACATATTAAAACTTTAACTTGTGTCGGCAAAGTGTTTGCAGGTGATTAACTTATATTTCATGTTGATTCATATTTACATTCTGATTGTGTGTGTTGCATGTATTTTTGTATGCATTCTGTGAAGGCAGTTGAGAGCATGTAGCAGTTAAAGCTGTTAATAATCTTGGCCCCATATATATATATATATATATATATATATATATATATATATCGGAACCCATAAGTAACACATGGAATGGTTTGTATCATTCTACATGTGCCTATAGACAACCTGCAAAATGAATTCTGGATATGTTGTAATCTCTGTAATTCATAATTTTTACAGTCCCTACCAGAAAAATGTACAACAAAAATACATATATTTTTAAGTATGTTTACCGCCTTCTCCTTACCATTTTGTATTTTGGACAACAGGACGGTTGATGTTTCCTGCCTGTAATGAATCTTGAAGTATTTGCACCCAAACAGCAGCGGTTACTGTTTTGTATAATCCTTTCAAAAACACAACTTTCAGCTGGAAATGGTCTTACATATGCAAATGGATGCCATATAATGAAATATTTCCAGCTTTATCAGAAAACGTGATTGGGAGAATGTTGTATGTATGATGATGACTGTGATGTTTGAGAACAGATGCGTCATCATATTCTGAGTCAGAATGCAACAGATATGTGAGCTGCACATAAGCATTATAAAACCTGTATCAAGTGAACTAACAATATATAATTTAATCTCCAGTATTAGTCTTTGCAGTGGAAGAAATATATGTAAGAAAGTGTAATTTTTGTTGTGTGTGTGTAATGCCAGATATGTAGTTTGTTTTCCAGTGGAATGAAAAGATGTGAACTTGTGACCCTTTTCTATGAAATACATAAAGTAGTATGTGAACATTCTAACTGCCTTCTATTGGAAAAATACTGCAATTATACATATGATGTCAAATGTATAACAGATATGTGAAACAGAAAATGTAATTATTCGGTCCTGTGCTTATAAGATTTGTGACTTTTCATAGACCAGGAAGCCAAAGGCATGTAAGAGTACTTAGAACATTAAAGGGAGGTGGATGGTCGCATTAATACTGATAACCTCTAAAACCATTGTTGCAAGTTGTATGTATAGATTTATTCATCATCTTCCCTGAATTTTAGTTTATTTTTCCATGCATTGGTACAGTTAGGTTTTGTGGTGGGGTTCTCCCTTTGTGGAGGTCAACTGGCACATGACTGTAAACTCATTAAATGGGAAGCACCCCAAGTGTGAGAATCACACAAAGAGCTAAAGGTCTATAAAGCAGTTGTTTTATGGGCAAAGGGCTGACAGGCTTGTAGATTGTCACACATCCCAGTCCATAGGATTCATCTATGTCTATCCACATACACGAGTCTTGATTACAGTTTGTCATTGAAGTTACTAATGCAGTAAACTAGTGATGAGCAACACATCCCATTTCACATTTCCAGTTGTCAGTCAGTCACAGAAACAGTAACCTAGAAGGGGACGCCACAGAGTCCCTCCTCCCTCTAATGAGGATGGATCCTCTACTGTTGAAGAATCTGAAAACCAGAAGATACATAAATAGTCATCTTAAGAACACTTCTAAAACTGACCTACTTCCGGCACAGCCCAGGTTCCTGAAATATTTGCAGAGCAACAGGAAAAGAAGTTTTGCATGTGGGATGAGCTGTATATGCAAGTGTAAAATCGGCATGTTTAAAACGTAGCAGACAATACAGACATATGTACAGTTACTTATTACAAACTGACATAATTTTAAATGCTCAGCATGACATGCCCTTTGGCATGAACAAGTGAGGAACACTAGGAAAACTCCTAGACTGGTTTCTTAGGAATCATCATAGTGAAGCTCACCTCTCATAAGATGTCATGGAATGATCAGTTAGTGAAGAAGCTGCAGGACATTTGTAGTGTTTTTAGGCATCCTGCTGTACAGTGTACCAGTCTAATGCCTTGATTAAGGTAGATAATCACTAGGTGCATTTCTGACACTGTCACTGCCAAACATTAGTTCTAATGAAAGGATTGTGTTGAAAGCCCTATTCACAGTAAAAGAACTGAAAAGGGCAGTGGAACGCTGCATGCAGGGAAACTGATTGACTCCCAGCTGAAGTGGTATCTATGTATAGAATAGCTTCTGATGTTGATGCTAAATGCCTTCCATGAGATGAACTTCAGGGGTGACTTTATCTGCAAAAACTGCAAACAGAGTGATAATATTGAAATCATGGTGGGATCCTTTTCACGTCATAAGGTTGCCATGATGGCCAAGGTACTTGGAAAAATGCTGATGCCAGGAGTGAAACCAGTACTCCCTCACCTCTTACCACCTTCCAAAGAGAGATTTGTGAGTGGATGCTTAAGTGGTGACCATTGAAAGTCTTGCATAATTATCTTCAAGTAATTTGTGAATGAAGCCATGCAAAATACTGTCATGTATGTAGAATTTAGGAAAACATTTGACTTCATGGAATGGAAGTTTGTGTAAGTTATTTCAGGAGTAGAACTTTGGAATAATCTGTTATGGTGCTTATTGTCTATGAACCATTGCTCTATGATCGTAATAGTTACCAACCAAACCTTTTGAAATTTGTTTATAAGGGCTGCAGAAAACAAATGCCACTTGTCTGCTTTTCTGTGTATCATATTCAGTAAACCCCCTGTTTCTAAGAGTAAAGGAGAAATAGGGTATAAAACCTGAGTCACACAGGAAAAGAGCATCAGAATGCTTGTGTGCGCAGATGACTTCTTACTGCTGTGTAGAGATCTGGTCTGTGACACACATGATGCAGCCGTTCATATACCGATCAGATGCCCCTGTTCCCCTCTAAAAGCATGGCTAAGGTGACAAGAAAGAAAGGGCTATGTCAGTCATATGTACACATGCCCCAACCAAAATGAGAAAGAGAGAGAGAGGTGCTTGGGAGTAAGACTGTCAGTAAATGTTTTAAGCTTATCTGACCTAAAGTTGAAACCACATTGAGTAAATATGTATATTTGTATCTATTTGTGCATTCCTGGATGCCACTGTTTTTTGCAAAGTCTGCCTGTCCTCTTTGTGTTTGTGTGAGTTTTCTGTATGTATTTCATTTTTCTCCCACACTCCCAATGATATGCAGTAGATGGATTGGACAGGCTAAATCGGCCATATCCATGATTGTGCATGCGCACACCTGTGTGTAAGAACAAATGCAGAAGGGCTAGCTGCTTGCAGAGTGAAAATTGGCTCTAGATGATTGTCACTGTTTAAATGACACCCCAATCCCATGTGCAAAAATGAAAAAAAAGTGGTTATGTATTGTATTGGCAGTGATAGGGAAAATGAATACACTAAGGGTGATTCTGTTTCCAAAGATTGCCTGTGTGGTTAATCACATACTGAATTCCTGCCATTGCCTAAGGAGTATTCAGTCATTAAGTGCATGTGAAAGACATAGAAAATGGGTGAGCGAATGAATCCATAACACTTGCACTTACTCCGAAGGTCAGATTCCTCTGATGCTCTAGCTTGTCTTGCATCTGTAGCAGGTTTCATGCTTCATAGGATAGTATCACTGAACCCGCCAGCCCCAGCAGCATGTGCTGGCATAGAAGCATGTCATTCAGACTGTCATTCCCTGTCAATTATTCCTCCCTTCAAAGATGGACTTTGTTGTATGAGAGGGTAATCTTTTTAAGACTGATTTTGATATTAGAAGTATGCAGGGGTAGTGTGCACACCAGTTTGTAGTCATGTAGAGATTATGGTAGACATAAAGCCAGGTGTGGTAAAGGGTTATTGTTAGAACCACGAACGCTTGAAATTTCGAATGGCATATGGTCAACACCATGTGATCAAAATTTCAAGCGTTCAAAGCTTAAATGTAATGGTGCCGTTCGGTGCAGAATGGGAGAATTTCCCTTTTCTGCATTGAAGTGTGATCTCAGAGTTGGTATATTTAAGTAGGGATGGTGTGGGGGGTGCAGGGGGGCTTGCCCCCCTGCCTGCACTGTTAGGGTAAGTTTTTTTTTGTTTTATTATATATTCGAACTTTTAAACTTCGATCATATGTTGTCGAACATATGGGATTCGAAGTTTAGAAAGTTTGAATATATAATATAGACCCGTGGTAAATTTGAGCAGGTAAGGGGATCCTGACTCTTGCCAATCTGGAAGCACAGGCTTAAGGGTTTTCCATGTTGTGCTTGTTCCTAGCAATTGCAACAGATACATGCCATTCCTCTGAGGGAATTTTGGTACTACATCCGGATGACAGATTTTTGTTTTGGCGTACAAAGGCACATTCTACTGACTCAGTTCCATCAACTTACAAGTGCGTGTTTAAATGCTCTGACAGATACTTTCACTCTTGGCTATTAAATCAACAAAGAAATGGCTGTATCACTCATATGTATACAACCCAACAAAAAAGTGAAAGAGCGAGAGAAGTACTTGATAAGACATGTCGTCACCATCAATGCATCAGAAATTGTAGAAACTGTTCAGTCTTCTTTATTGCTCTTGTTTGAAGAGCTTCTGTTTGATCACATGGGCTCAGTAAGAACATTTTCTCAGATGGTATGTAGTTACATGGAGGTTATTGTTCCCTTAAAAAAATAAATAAGTGTGCTGTCAATGTGGATAAGACCCTGTAGACTAAGTGTGTGTGTGTGTGTAAATATGTATATCTTGGTGCAAAAACTAGCCTGGGCTAGTTTGGCTTCTACAATTGTGGACAAATCTCTTCACCTGTCTAAAGATTAAAGTTCTGTGTGCTGCGTCTGCCCTTTGACTTAGCAGCTTTTTTATAGGCAGAAAGTCAGTGGTGTATTTATCTGTCCCATGACAAGCATATTTCAGTGTGAAGGTTGTAGAAGCCTACTGGTGATTATCTATACCTCTGCTTATTAGGACACACCTTATCAAGTACAACACAGATATTATCTGGTATTATGCTAAACCTTTTCCTGCTCCTCAAGGGTAAGGCATACAGCTGCAAGGGGTCTACTAAAGGCATTAATGCTTCCATTTGCTGCTTATCTTTGAGTACCACTTTTGTGCCGATAAGGAATAGCCAAGGGAATAGGTTATATAATTATGTTAGTATTGTTATGTAAATTAAATTTAATGTGTTGGTATAAAATGTTTTGTCTGGCAAATGTATTAGCTTTCTGTATCTGTACAGATTAGCATAAAATAACATGACTCGAAAACGTTCTGTACTTTTTTAGACATTCTGCAAAACAGATACATTTACCATCTGTATCCCCTGGAGGGTCTTGGTAATACGATTGGAAAAGGTCACGCTGTGAACCTAAGCTAGCGGTAGTAGTAGTCTGTACTTTCTTTAATGGAAGATTGTGTTTGAGAACCAGGCATTGTATCAGACTTCAAACATGTCACAGTTATCGATTTTTCACAGACAGAATGCATTTACTCACGAACCTAAGTATTTTTGTTGACATGATACCAGAATTAAAATGAAATCGGGCTAATTATTTTCATATTATCTGTGATGTGACAGATAAGATAAGGTATTTATTGTAAGTTTGCAGATGCACTTAAGTGTTGAGATAGTGTGTGTGTCTGTATGAAAGAGAGTAGGCATTGCAGGGCTACTTTTCTTTCTTTATGCAGCAGAAAGAAAGGTCTCCATTTCTGAAATATGAACTGCAGAAAGCTAATTCATTTTGCTACATTTTGTTATTGGGGGTATACTGGAGGGCTTTCCAGTTTTGATGCATCAATATTCAACAAGGAACATAGTCCTTTTTTAGAATGTATTTGTGATTAGCATCCATATTTGTTTTTTTTCCACATTGATTCAACTGTCTACTTGTATAACAGAATCAGTGCATTGTCTTCTGTTTGTCTTTTGATGTGATATGATTATTGCAAAATGAGTATTCTCCTGTCATTTTTTTCTCTCTACTATTTTGCAAAAGGTATTCTAAGCAGATCTGTTTAAGCCATCTTAGTTACTTAATGTATTTAATAATGATGGATATTTTCTCCATTGGCCTATGCTGAAAAGGGGATATTTGTGACCTCTTCAGACTTCCCAGTAAAGAAATGAAAAAAATATATATTTCAGTAATCTAGAGCACTTTCAGTTATTACTGTATAGCTAAAAATTTGAACTGTTTGAAGAAATTGAAAGTTTGCAAGATGGTGTACAACTTTTCTGTGACCCCTTCAGAAATTATTCTGACCCAGAGTGTCATCATATAACTTAAATGTATGCATGTAACAAAGCACTTGCTTTTGTTATATTATTTTACAGCATGCTTTTTTTGAGCTCTTGCAGGAGACCGGTGGCTGAATATTGTCATACCACCAAGAGTTACATCCTCTGAGGTAGACTGTTGCAATCTGGTCCTTTGCTTCACCCCTTTCAGTTTTCTTCTCCTTTAAGTTTTGTTTTTTTTTTTTAATACAACTAGCATGAATTTTTTTCCTTGTCAGATTGTTGAATGTGGGCATCTGAGCTCTCCTGATTACTGCTTTGCATGCTTTTGTGCTTTAATTAAATAAAGAGGGTATTAAACATTTGTCACCATATGCAAGGCTTCATGTAGGTTGACATGGTTTGGTGGACTTGACCCACAAAAGCTGTTAGTGGAAAATGTATTTGGCAATTGGAAGGGAACCAGATGACATCAGATGTGCATGATGTATGTGTAGCAAACATGTCTTTCAAAGAACTGTAGAGCGGCAGAAAGGCTGTCAGCAGTGAAATCTGTGCAACCAGTTATGCATCACTGTTAAAACCGAAAGGAAACAAGACATTGTTTAGAAGGAATTAAATGTAAAGACATAAGTGTGTATAACAGGACAGAACCTAATGCTAATGTATAAATGTATAATATTGGTCTTATGGTAGGTACTCAGTATAGACACTTTTCTGTTCCCTTGCTGTGGCTCCAGTATTCTGATCTCTTCACCCCTAGTAAATGGTCTTAGTCAGTAGAGCTTTACTCTGACCAGTATCATCTCTGTGATATGTTCAAGAGTGCAGAAGGCTGCACTGTGCTCCCTGTGAGCTTGCACACATATGCAGTCTTCATGCTTGTGGTGGTTGGTCTGCTTCAGTCAACCGCGCCTACAGTAGAAGATACTCTCCTTTCACCACAATGTGTAGTTCACGTTGTTTAAGGAAAGTACCTGCTTGTTCAGTATTTTTTTTATCCAGCTCATATCTGTCATTTGAAGATGGACATTGGACATGTACATTTATCTATTTATTGTTTATCTACCTATATGTTACTGGCAGCAGAGGTCCAGTCACCGTAGTTAGCAGTTAAAGAAAAGTATTCTCATGTAAATCAATGTTAAGCAGGAAAATACCATGTTCACCCTGCTGTGTATGATTGTGTGATATTAAGGATACCTCCCCCATTAGCACATTCCTCTCTGCAGTCAACTATCGCCTATTCCTGAAATGGAAGCAGTCACCCTCCACATCTAAACCTTAAATCAAAAAAGAAAAAAAAACCTTTGAAACTTCATAGTTAACTAAGTAAATAAAGTAAGTAAATACTGTTGTCATCTTTTTTCATGCCTTGAGTGAGGGCGTTTGTTTCGTGATGTTCAATTTCATACAGTAACTGCTTCTTCCAAGTGCCGTTAATTCTCCCAGTTTTAGAAACTTAGTACCCAGTGTGCCAGTATTGTTTGCATTGATAGTTTTCACATATTTTTAGAATAACTCGATGATTAGCTTTCTCAAGCCCTGTCATTGAGAACCGTCCATCCTGCAGCTTTACCCTCATGCTGCTTCTTAACAGGAACATTTCATTGAATGAATGCCTACAGTAAACGGAGGTAAGTGGTTATAGTGTAAATGGCATCTGTGCTTTTCAACTCAGTCTTGCAGTGATATTAGGCAATCACCCACTTTATATATATATATATATATATATATATATATATATATATATATATATATATATATATATATATATATATATATATCAATCATTTTTTTCCTCTCGCTCTCTTCCACTGAGCCCCCTCTGAAAAGAGGCCTGTCTTGGCCTAGTCAGACTTTCTTGGCAAACAAATGATAATGTATATAAATGGATAAATAAAACACGGGTATAATGTGTTTCCATATCTGCTGTTTATTTTACATTCATACTGTGTCTTGCAGTTTCAGGTCGTTTGCATTGAATAGGTAGCCAACAAGTACAGCAGACTTGTTTATAAATGTAGTGTAACTGCAGGTATTGTGGGTTTGTGCATCTTTTCCTTCTAACCTGAGACATGGCTGAATAGGACTGAAAATGGTTGACTCTGGATCAGCTAACCAGCGTGGTTAACAAACTGTTTAAAAAAAAAAAAAAAAGACAACTGTGCATCAGGTGATAGATGTGGCAGACATTCGTGGTAGTGACAGAAGCACAGTTAATTGTCAGTAGACTGCCATCTTGATTACTCTTGTTTTTTTTGAGCAGCTTTGTAACAAGAGCGTGGCAAAGCAGGCATACCAATGTACCTGTCTGTGCCTGAAGAAACCAGATATTAACATTAAATGAAATAAAGTGCTTCGCATGACAGCACTGAGAAATTGATTTTAGAAAGTAGGGAAGAAAAGCATTACTGCTGCATTTCAGATTGCTTTAACCACATTATTTAGGCCTGGGAGGAAGTTCCAACTTATTCTGTGTGTGTGATGTTTCTCTGAGAATATTTCTTCCTTAGACTGGCAAGTGCATTAATCAGATCATGCAAGGATTCCACTTGTTCTGTCTCTTTTTTAAACAGGTTTAGATCCTGCTAGTCTGAACTATTAATAGCTAGCGTACATACTAGCTTGTGTGGATTCATCCAGTACTGTTTTGGCTCAACTGAAAATACTTACTGTAGCAGTGTTTGCCTGCAGGATGTTTTATACGCCTCATTTTTTTTCATTTTGGTAATACTGACAATTGAATATTCTGCTGTGTATAGAAATGCATTAAACTGTTTGCTTTTCCCATTTGAAAAAAAGTTTAGCAAGCATATATAACATTTATATTTTGTAGCATTTTCTTTGTTCATCTTGCATGCAGAGATGAACAAATCATTAGCTACCATTTAAAATGGTTGTATGTTTTTAAAGATGACACAATGTTTTAATAACTGTAGCTGTAGTTTTGTTTTTTAAAGGAGCATCTGAAAGTACATTTTGCCTCTGAACAAAGACTCAACATAGTAGTATAGTTGTGCTTTGTAATAAAAGCACCCCAGTAACTATAAAAATTAAAGTAATAATAACGTCATTACTGTAATTGGTGAAATGTATGTATTTGCTAAAGGCCAAACACTTTTAATAGCGTTTATGCTGTGTAGTGCTTTGAAAAAGGTTTTAATCTAGAATGAAATACCTGTGCAGTTATTAAGACGTAACATATATGGGTGTTGTTAAAAACAAGGTATGCTATATTTACTGGTACTACAACAGTAAATCTTCTCTTCCATCATAACTTTATAGTTAATTATTTTTTCAGCCTATACCCTAACCTAGGCTTCACTGGGAAAACACTTTGGAATACATTAAGAAACATTGGTAACCTGCAGTTAAGTTGTAATACTGAGATATGTAAATCATATGTCAGCAGTGCATGTACTAATTTAGTTGTCATTGCAGCATTTCTAAAATTCACTGTATTCACCGTTTCACTTGCCGTCTGCCTGGCATGCAAATATTTATCATTTTATCTTTTTTTTTTTTATTTGTAGTGGAAATATGAACTAAACAAGTTAGACATTATATAGCTGTATATTTATACCATGGGAAGTTAAAGAAATGTAATGCAAGAGAGCTTTGCATTTCTGGGAAGAACTCCTGGGTGTAATTCCTACAGACTCCACTTGTATAGTAAATCTACTTAGTGTCACTCTTAACCTTTGTGGTGCTCCTGTAGCACCTTGAAAATGGTAAATGTGTTTAGCGAATATTACCTGCTTATCATAGGAATACATTTAAAACATACATCCTGAGAATGAGAAGTTGATTAGGGTCTGGATTCTATATCTTGTACTGATCGGACAAGTTTAGTAGCAGAACTTGACTTTATATGACTGGGTGGTGAGCCTAGTGCTGACCATTTTTCCTGAGCCATATGTTAAGTAGACATTAATGGTGACAGTCTGCTGTCTAGGATGATGCGAGTAGAGGTAATATGGGGCATAAATGCTAGAGGAGGCTCTACTGTCTTTTTTACAACCAGGCCTTGAGCATCAATACCTCAGATGAATATATACGCAGCGTGACGCAACATCAACTGGATAACCTGCACCTCAGTAGACCCTCCCACCCTCTTAAATCTCCATGGGTTTATACAAACCATTCAAGCTCCCACTAGAACTAACAAACCTAATAAAATGAAAGCATATTAGACTGGATTCTGATTAATCGTCACCACCTAACTTGTACAGTAGGAACACTACCTGATGACTTAAGTGACCATGCACTTACTTAATCAGACATAAAACTGATGCCCCTAACCCAACTAAATTCAGAATGGTCAGAACTAATAAAAACTTTAACCTTGAAACCTTCAAAGCTGAACTTACAGCCTGTAACTGGTCCCCTCTTAAACACCTTCCACTGGATGATGCTCTCTCATACTTCATCTCAAAGTTCCTATCTATTCTAGACTCACACGCTCCCTCAAGAGCTGTCAGAATTAGCTCAAAAACCCGCACCTTGGCTATCAAAGGACACAAGGCATAAAATTAGTTTGAAAAATAAACTCTGGACTAAATACCGTAGAACTAAAGATCCCATTGACCAACTAAACTTTAGACAGATAAGAAACATTAGAAAAACAGCCATACATCCAGATAAAAGAAACCATTACTGCCATCTACAACAAGCTAACCAACATAATCCACAAAAGTTCTGGGCAGGAATAAATAGACTCTTAAAGCCTGGCCACTCTCACACCCCATTCCCCTCAGGCACTTCCCTAAACAATCCAAAACAAACTGCTGATGTCTTCACCACCTTCTTTACTGAAACTGTCCAGTCTCTGTCTAATCAACTTTCCCCAGATATCCCCTCCCTGTCCACCTCCTCTAATACTTCTATTCCCTTATTTCAACTGCAACCTGTACCCACATCACTAATATGCTGTCTGCTGCACAAACTGAAATCCTCTTCTCCATCAGCTGACCGGCTACCAGCTCAATATCTAAAAATTGCAGCTAAAACATTGGCCTATCCCATTTCCATCCTAATTAACAGAACCTTCATTGAAGGCTACATTCCATCAATCTGGAAAATATCACATATTATTCCCCTGCACAAAGGTGATAACTCAGTTGAACTCTCAAACTATCGACCCATAGCCTTACTCTCCCCCCTAGCTAAATTCATGGAAAAATGCACCCAAAAACAACTTCTAAATCACCTCTTAAATTACAATCTTCTAGCTGACTGTCAACATGGCTTTAGACCATTTCACAGCACCACAACTACCCTCCTTTCCTTCACTGACTGCATCAACAAAAACCGGAATAGTAGCATCCTTACCTCTGCTCTCTTTATTGATCTATCCAAAGCCTTCAATATGGTCAATCACGAAATACTAAAACTTACTTAAATCTTTTGCACTAGACACAAGTGCGATTAAGTGGTTCTACTCCTGTCTTCATAACAGACAACAGAGAGTTCTTTGGCACAATAACTTATCCAACCACCTACCCATTTCCCTTGGAGTTCCCCAAGGCTCAATTCTTGGCCCTCCTCTGTTTTCAGTTTTCATAAATGATCTTCATACTACTATTCCTCTTGCAACATGTATACAATATGCAGATGATTCTACTCTGATTTGTTCTGCCTCTTCCCCCTCCGAACTTCACTCTATCACCCAACCGACATTCCAAACTGTAGAAATGTGGTTCCTAAAGCAATGCTTAATCTTAAACCCCAAGAAAAGCAAATTATTACTTTTCTCCCCCACCCGTAAATCCTTTCCACTCAACTTCTCTGTCTTGTCAAGTAATGGCACCTATATTTCCCCCGACCCATCTACCAGGCTTCTAGGAGTGGAAATTGACAACAATCTAAGCTTTGACACTCACCTTAACAACACTATAAAACTAGTTAACAGAAAGCTAGGCTCATTGTACAGAATTAAATCATTCCTTACTCCACTTGCCAGAGCATCCATCGCCCACTCACACCTAATTTCCACCTTCCTTTATGCCTCATCTATTTACACTAATCTGTCCAAAGCTAACCTCAGCAAAATGGGTGTTGCCTACAACAATATTGCTAGATTTGCCTCTGGCTCTACTTTTAGAACTCACCACTGCATAAACTTAATCCAATTAGGATGGCTTGAGCTACAAAACCTAATCTTATTTCACCAACTCTCCATAGCCCATAAAATCCTATGTAAACCCTTTAATACTCCCATACTCACTACTCTTATTACTCCTTACTGCAATCTTACAAGCCTATGCTCTTGTAATAAACTTCTTATTTCTACTTGTAAATCCTGTAACATGGCCAGAAACTCTTTGTTCTCAAACACAGTAGGAAAAATCTGGAACTCCCTTCCTGACAATCTGACTGCACTCTCCTCTCCTTCCTGCTTTAAATCCCAACTCAAATCTCACCTCAAAACCCACTGGCTCTGCCCATGTACTAACCCTGACTGGTTTTCTATATCCTCACAAGTACTTCCTTTTTTTCTGATTACAGAACTTCAACTAACACTTCCCTATTTCTTCTATCATGCTTAATTTGTACACCTATTCAATTTATAGTTTTTGTTGTTAATTTCTAATATTTCTTCTGCAAATATATGCTAATGAATCTTCTTATAGCCAATTGTTTTTTTCTCTGTTATTAATGTATGCTTTTGGAGCTTTTCTCCCAGGGCCTCTGCTGAAAATGGACATATATCCAGTCAGACCAGCCCGGTCAACAAATGTAAAATAAAATAAAGTAAAAATTACTTCTAATCTCTTCTTTCAGAGGTTGAAAGGTAGGGAAATGTATACAACTAGCATTTGATCTGCATAGATCCATGAGGGATAGTGACCTTTACAAACCTTAGTGTGGCAAATGCACAGATGTATGCACAAAAACCTTAATTAAGATTATTGCATGTTACGTTCAATCAGTGGGAGAGGTAGACCGACTGCTAATCTGAGACAGTAAGGTTAGATACAAGGCCTAGCTTGAACTGATCTAGACATAGTCTCATATCTAGAGTAACTACATATGTGAATAAAAATGTAAAGTTGTGGCACAGATAAGCATTTTATATTTTTACATAGTAGACATTTATTCACTGTTGGTGTATGTCAGCAGTGAAAACTGTATAGCTGAACATCTTACTTCCAGGAATACTTATTGTTTCTGTGATGGTCATACCTCTCAGCCTTTTAGCGCAAGAGCACTCAACAAAGACGATAATAATAATAATAATGCGAGAGGGGGCGAAGGCACAGAATGAGGGGCAGATATTAAATACTGCTCTTAAAATCTTAAAAAAGCTGCTAGAATAAGTTGCATTTTCTAAAAAAAATATGAATTTTGAAATTCAGATGTCTGTTATTTTGTGACTGCAGTTATTGGTGATTTGCTAGAAAGAAACACATTTTCTGAGGAATATAAAATAGGAGACACAAAATGCATACATTATGTAAAATTATGGACAGTTGAGAGAAGTAAAGATATCACTAGATGCTTTTGTTTCCCTTTAAGAAAAAACATTCAGCTAATATAATTTCAGTAAAGCGCTGAAATGCTTAGTATCACTTGCTCTCTTACAGTTGAACGTAGGCAAGCCATTGAAAAGAATGCTCATATATGCCAGGTTACTCTTCTGTCTCAGCTGCATAACAGTCTGTCTCACACACACACACACACACACACACACACACACACACACACACACACACACACACACACACACACACACACACACACACACACACATACACGCATGCATGCAAATCTTCTGAAAATTCAGCTTCTTGGTTACTTTATCTCATACAAATGAGCATCATTGTTGTCTTCTTAAGTCATCCAGGTTTGTCACTTGACTGAACTTTATCTTTAGCCAAAAGCCACAGCTGATAGAAAGACAACGTTAGGAATTTTTTTCCTATAGCGAGAGGTGAGGGGAGCATCAAAAATCACACTTGGCACCATTTAGAAAGTTGTTCCTCCTGCATCTCCAACTTAATCATCTCTGAGGTTGCTGTATCTTAGGTGAAATGATAAAACACCCCTTAAATCATGGACAACCGTGAAACATATGAGCGTTTCAGCTAGGCTGCTAGCCAGGTAATTGACTTCCAATTTGACATGCTACATCCATTTAAACTTTTCCTGGAATGATGCACAACTCTTGCCTCAGCACTAAAACATTAGGAGAATGCCTTTATTTTATTGCATCTCAAACAAATGGTGCTCTTAGTCTGAAACCACCCGTGTGTTAAATTTTTCACTGAGCTTGCTTGTCAGAACTGGGGTGCTGTAATTCATACTCTCAGAAACATCAAGGAGAATTCTGAATAAAAAAGCAAACTATTCATTATATCCTTTGTGCCAGTTGTAACAGCAATCCTGTATGACAGTGTTTGTCTATCTACTAGTTTTTCTTAAATGCATTCACCTGAATATAGACTCCCTTTATGTTTGGATAGCCTTACGTCTCAGTGCTAGTCCTTGTATAGGGGTTTGATATGGGTTATTCTTATGTGATTATAGTGGGCAAGAGCTCCTGTAGTCAGATATGTTGCTGCTCAGAGTTTGCACAGTTGTGGAGAAATAAAAATAGAGAACTCCGGTTTTAGGGTGCTATCCAATTTGCAGATCCAGTGAACTATTCTATCCCACCCCCACAGCAGCCTTCAAGCACCACTATAGCTGTCTTGGATGGTGCATTGGCAACCTTCTGACCAAGCTGCATACTAGTTTCTTTGTGCTGTGGTGATACCCCTGCCTTCATGCAGGTGTAACCAGTGCAGTTATCCAGATTGCCTCACAGTCTTCTTACCCCCAGGATTGGTATGTTGGGGTTTGCCGCTCTCTCCTGTCCTTCCCTGCCCTGTCCTTCATAGGCAGTTCTGGGGAACAGTCAGAACTTTATCTGTCTGCGCCATTGGTCTACGTTTATTGAGTATTAACATTTGAATTGTAATATAATTAAATGACTAATGTCTTGAAGTTACAGTTAATACAAATTAATGACCTTTTGGGAATACATTGTGATAGTATGTTTCATAATCAAAAGACTTCCGTAAAATTTTGAAACTGTTACCAATAAATATATGGATTGCTTCTAAGCTAGCAGAGTTATTTGTCACCAAGAATTAACAATGGCCTTTATTGTTGGGGGTTCTTGAATTTTATCATACTTTACCCCATAGGCACATTTTCTTAAGCAGATGGGGAAAATAAACACGAAAGAAAGGAAATCTGCTAATACTCTTGGGGAATTTAACCAGACAGGCAGGGGGTGTTATATACATCTGTGGCCATTATATGTTGTTACTTTGCAGTTAATTGATAATATGTGCTTGAGAAATTGTGTTGTAAATAGCAGCTGTTCATGTGAATCCAAGGTAGTTTTCTCAGTGCAAATGCCTTGGGAAAACTATGGTCTGTTTATGCTTTTCTAATAGAGTACATTTGTCACCTCTTAAATATAAATATATCCAGAGATGTATCAGTACATTTTTAATGGTTACTTGATTCCCCGAGCTGTTTCAAGTTTTTGTTTTTTTTAATTGCTATGGCTCCATCTTCCCAAATGACAGATATGTCATAAGAAGATGCCAGATGGTATGAGAATATTAAGAGGCTTGATAGTTCTGAATGATAGTATTGTGCTTCCATGTGGTTTAAACACAGTAGTCCCTTGGAAGGCATTACTTTTCAACTTTTAGCTTTGAATGCATTGGTAGCACAGTGTTGTAGTTGCCTTATCATTGCTGCCTCAGTGTGTTTATTTAGTCTAGTTGCTGGCTAGAGCACCTGTGTAAAGTTTGCATCCCCTGCCTTTGTATCCTGAAGTATTTTTGCTAACAGCTAGATTTCATCTCATGACCTCATCTCAAAGACCTGCATTGGATGAATTGTGTGTGTGTGTATATGTATGTATGGGAGTGTATCACTGTGATTGATTGGCACTACTAAGAAGCCAATAGTTTAGAGCAATTGATTGATTGTTTTTACTTGCACATCCCTGGAATTTGGCTTTTCCCACTCCGTTTGCCCTTCGCTATGCTCAGGCTTACTCCGCTCCCCTATCGTACCCCCATTCCCATTCCCACCTACCCCCAAGCTTCTGACCTTTATACCTAACTAGCCACTCCACTGAGCTTCTCTTTTACACCAACCTCATTTCTATACAGCCACTCCTTGTCTCACACTGTTCAGTCCCCATCACCATCTACCTTCATTTCACATCATCTCACTCGCACAGTATGTATGGGGTCCTGATGGAGAGATGAAAAGTCAGCAAGCAAAGGAGAGTAGTAGTGCTGAAATTGAATTCATCCTGAAGTCTTGGTGAGTACCTTCATCTCACCAAGGCGATACTGATATATAGACTGTATTTATATAGCATATGTCATGGACAGAAGTAAATCAAAAAAGATAGCTGGATGCACAAGACCCAGGATAAAAAAGTATCCAATCCTGGTAGGCGCACTGGTGCCAGGACTGGAAAAATGACAGTGTAGAATCCTCAAAATACGTAAAAATTTCTACAGTGGGGCCAAGACAGGCTCAGGGAGAGGATGGCCCCCCTGTTGTAGAAGGAAGTAGCAATCGACAAAAACAACAAAAAAAAAAAAAGAGCCATAAAGACGATAGAGTGGACTATTGAGGATAAGAAAGAAATTATGTATTGTTACTGTTATGTAAAAGGCCCAGAATTTCCAGACATAAGATATACAAAATGATTAAGAAAGAAATTAGAGGAAACAAAAATACCTCCGCAGGAAAAACTGTCAGAAGCTTCAAATAAAAATTTGCTTTCATTAATACAACACATTTTTGAAAAGCAGTATCTAGATCAAGAAATTTTGATCTGTTTGGAAAAAGAAACATCTGAGGAAGTGAGAAAATATAAACAACAAAACCTAGAGATATTTGAAAAATATAAAAAAGAAATATTGACATGGGAAAGAGAGAGATTTGATATGGTGCAATATTTATGCAAAGGAGAAGCCAAGTTAACTAATATAGAGAAGGCAGTCTCAAAGATATTCAAAGAGAAATACAGGCAAAAGCATCCAGATATGGAAAATTTCACAATAAAAAGATTAATAAAATATAAGGACTTGACTCTGTTTGCTCATACCCAACTTGCGTTTAGTATACTTGTTTTTTTTTATTTACTTTAACTTTTACCATAATGTCTATAGTCAATATTTTTAATAGTATATTTTTTCTTTAACCAATGCTACCTCTGTACTGTTATTACACATGTCTTTGTTATATATTGTTAACTTTGTTGTTGTTCATGTTTGGAGCTTTTCTCCTCGGGCCTCTACTGAAAATGGACATATATCCAGTTAGACTAGCCCGGTCAACAAGTGTAAAATAAAAATAAATAAATAAAGTAAATAACATGAAGATGGAATTGCGGTAAAGACGATTAGTATAGCAGAAGTTAAAGAAATAGAAGTTGAAGTTATGGAGTGCCTACAAAGTGAATGATTTAATGTAGAAGGTCTAAGACAGACTACATCAAAGCATGATGGAGTGAGTCCCCAGAATAAGGAAAAGCAAGAAGATCAGGAGACATGTGAAGGAGAAATATGGACATGGGGAAAGGAAAGGAAAAGAGATTTACTATGGTGTAATATTTATGCAAAGGAGAAAACAAAACTAACCAATACAAAAAGAGCAGTACCAAAGATATTTGAAGAAAAATATAGGGAAAGGAATCTGGATATGGAACACTTCACAATACAAAAAATAAGAAGACTAAGAGGAAAAGTAGAAAAAGAGATTAGTAATGGAGAAGTCAAAGAAATAGAAATTGAGGTTATGGAACAGCTGCAAAGAGAAGAATTCAGTGTAGTAAATCAAATACAATAAGCACCACAACAGGATAGAGCAATGGATATCCAAATTAAGGGGAAACCAGTGGAACAGGAAACAATTGGTCAGGTGCTATATCAAGATATTTTGGAGCCTTGCCCAAGAAACAAGTATAAACGTTCATTTGAAGCTAGACAGCAAGGAAAGAAACAGGAAACTCTGATGCAGTCAATGTTGAAGAGTGATAGGCCAGTGAGTTCCCATATGACAGAACAACGGATGACACAGGATGAAATTGAAGAGAATGTGCCACAGGAAATGCTATAGAATGCCAGCAAGAAACAGAAAACAAGGGATGTGCCCTCAGTATGGAAGAAAGTGAGTTGAGAGAAGAGTTGTTTGATTTACTAGACAACAATAGATATATCAAGATCAATGAGAAAAATAGACTGCAGAAGGTTAATAAAACCCCAAAAGTCAGAAGCTTGATAAAAGAAATGAACACTGTAATTAGGACTGTCCGTGCAATATAACAGAAATAAGCAGAATATATTACTGTGCTGCTAAATTAATAACTGATAAAGTTCTACCACAGGAACACAGGGTAGCGAGGGAAAAGAAGGGGCAAAAGCGAATACCATCATGGAAATATCGATTAGAGAAACTATAAAGCAGCTAAGACAAGAAGTGTCATTATTAGAAGATTATAGAAGAGGGAATAGATCAACAAAAATACTAAGAAAGATAGATGTGATAAAAGCAATGTGCAGTATTAGAACAGACCAGGATCAATTGTGCACTATTGGAGATAACAAACTAAAAATTTCAAAACAGGCAGAAAGACTTAGACGATACGAAGATAAATGTAAGGGAAAAGCAAAAAATAATCAATTTATTGATGACCCAAGAATTTTTTTTAGAGAATTGGGAAATAAGGTAAAAAGAATAGAAAGACCGCTAAAGAAAGAGGAAGTAGATACGTTTTGGAGAAGTATCTATGAAGATCCTGTGGAACATAAAGATGCTAGATGGATAGAAGAAGTAAAAGAAAAAATAAGAAGTTTAAAGGTACAGGATATCAAATGGGATGAAATGACAGCCAGAGAGATTGAAACAAAGTTGAGAAACGTGCCTCTAACTGGAAAACCCCAGGCCCAAATGCAGTACCTAATTTTTTGCATAAAGTATTTGCACGAGGATTTAGCCATGAGTAAGAACTATTTATATGCGCACCCCGAACACACACCACACTGGTTTACAACAGGAAAAACAATGCTCTTACTTAAGAGTGAAGCTGCAAGCTACCCTAAAAATTATAGACCAATAACTTGTCTTTCAACAACATATAAACTATACATGGGAATTGACACCAACAGAGTTTATAGTCATTTAGAAGAAAGCTCAATTATGGCATTAGAACAACAAGGCAATAAAAAAAGTCATATGGAACAAAGGATCATTTGTTGTTAAAGTTATAGTGGAGAACTGTAAGAAGGGGAAGAATATTAAGTATGGCATGGGTTGACTACAAAAAAAAATTTGATAGTATCCCACATTCATGGATAAAAGAGTGCTTAAAAATGTATAAGATACACCCTACACTGATTGACTACATTACAGTAACCATGAAACAGTGGCAGACCACTTTGCAATTAAGCCATGATAAAGGACAGATTATTATCCCGGGGATAAATTTCAAAGGGGGATATTCCAGGGTGACTCTTTGTCACCGTTGCTATTCTGCCTTGCCATTAATCCATTAAGCTGTTTACTTAATAGCTTAGGCCATGGCTACAATTTGGCTCCTAGAAAACAACAAAGTCTAATGACTTCTCATCTTCTCTTTGTCTATGATTTAAAACTGTATAGCTCGTCAGATGAGGAACTGAAAGCACAGTTGCAGGTTGTCAAAACTTTTTCAGATGATATTGGAATGTCATTTGGTCTTGATAAATGTGCAAAAGCAACCTTTAAAAAAGGAAAACTGCAGCACCAGGAAAACATCAGTTTGGGACAAGAATGTGATATAAAAGAACTTGAGCAAGAGGGAGTGTATAAATACTTGGGAATTGATGAAGGAGCAGTAATAAAACATGAACAAATGTGAATAAAGCACATGTGAGTAAGGAGTACTTTAGAGGACTTAAATTAATCCTGAAAACAGCATTGACATCTAGGAAGATGATCCAAGCCATAAGTCAATTTGCTGTTAAGCCATAAGTCAATTTGCTGTTCCTGTCCTAACTTATAGTTTGGAGTGATTAACTGGCCCCAAAAGTGTTGGATAGATTGGATATTAAAACAAGAAGGATGCTTCATGCTCACCAAACGATTTATAAAAATCAGTGTATACCAAGATTGGGCAGCCACGATGGTGCAGCGGTTAGCACTGTCGTGTCACAGCAAGAGGTTCTCTGGTTTGATCTTCGGCTGGGGTGCCTTCTGTGCGGAGACTGCATGTCCTTCCTGTGGTCGCGTGGGTTTCCTCCAGGTGCTCCGGTTTCCTCCCACATCCCAAAGACCTGCTGTAGGTGGATTGGACACTCTAAATTGGCCATAGGTGTGAGTGTGTGTGTGTGTGTGAGACTTCCGTGGAAGGTTGGGCACCGGGCTGGCAACTCGAAACCGTAAAATTCTACTGTGAATCATGAGCGGACAGATGTTCCGCTGTGGCGACCCCTAACCGGGAAAAGCCGAAAGAAGAAGAAGTGTATACCAAGATTAAATATTCCCCGTTGCGAAGAAGGGATGGGCCTCCTTGAAATTGATTACATGTGTAGATCTGCAATCATGGGACTCCGCACATACCTACTGACCTCACAAGATCCAAATGTAGTGAAAGTTTTGAAACATGAGGAGAATACATCTAAGATGATGTCTCTGCTTAATTTAGCAGAAGCATATCGATGTCAAGCAGGAATGGAAATCAAACCAGAAGTAGATAAAAGCCAGACCAACTGAATGTGCTAAAAAACAAAAGAAAAAATATAAGGTGAAGGACCAGATGAGAAGGCAAGAAATGTGGAAAAAATATAAATATAGTTGCAAGTATAGAAATCTTCTGGAAGAGCCTCATGTTGATCAAGAACACACACAGGAATGGTTAAGTAGAAGCAAATTCACATCAAGAAATGAAAGGTTAATACTGGCAGCCCAAGATAGTGGGCTACATACATGTTTACGTGCACGCTGGTTTACAAAGTCCATTGAACATATGGGAGAAACAGACAAATGTAGGTTCTGTAGAACCAAATTGGAAACAGTCACACACCTTCTTGCTGGTTGCTATGCACTAATGGCAGAGGGACTGTATACTGAAAGGCATAATAATGTAGTGAGACTGTTACACTGGAGATTGTGCAAACATTATGATATCAAGGTGGCTGAAAAACACTGGAAACATGAGCCACAACGAATCATAGAAAATGATGAAGTTTATATCGCATGGGATCACCCAATACCAACAACTCAAAAGACAGATGCTAGAAAACTGAATATAGTGGTCCAAGAAAAGAAGACAAAAATAGCATTGATCATTGAAATTGCCACACCTAGTGACTACAGTGTCTTGCGTACAGAGAGACACAAAGTCATAAAATACCTTGGTCTGCAGGCAGAAATGAGAGTCATGTGGAAGAAAGATACCCAGACAGTTCCAGTAGTAGTAGGAGCAACTGGTCTTTTAAAAAAGAATTTACAATCATATTTAGATATCTTACCAATTCATGTAACACCTTATGAATTGCAGGAGGAGTCATTACTGGGCACATTGCAGGTGCTGCGAAGAACACTACTGGCTAACATCAAAGATTGAAACAATACTAATCTCATGAACTTTAAGCTTACTTTGACTTGGGAATGGGATCCATTCCCATCACGGCATCAGAAACACAGAAGATTTGGAAAAATTAAAAAAAGGACCGTACCCAAATTGTACAGTCTCTTCAGGCTACTACCCCCTACCTAATCCCACCATTCTAACCACAACCTACATAAAGTATAGCCACACCTAAATCCGTACTCACTCCTGTAGATACCTACTAAAACTTCAGACTAGTACAGCAGCACTTTGAGCAAAATGTGGCCCCTAACCTCTACATTAATAATAAGCCTTGCTATCACCTCACACTTAACCCTCCTACCACTACACTAGCAAGTCGATATTTCAGACTAAATCCCCTACCTGCCCTACTCATTCACAAGACAAACCAGCTTTTCAGTAATATCTTCTTCTATCTACAACATCTCAAATCTTGACCTTGTCACATTCAAAGTAACCCCCACACCAACTAAACCACATTTTCTCAATGTATAACACATCTATAATCAAATGCCTAAAAACTATAGTCAAAATAGCATCCTGAATCATACTTAGTGGGGACGTGCACCCAAAATCTGGCCCTACAAACACTAACCCCCCCCCCCCCCCACCCGCTACCAGACAAATAACATTCTAACCTCTCTCAGGAAGTCAACAGATCTCCTTATACTTAACATAAACATAAGGAGCATACTGAACAAAATCCCATAGCTACACGCTACCCTGGTCCTCTACTCCCCCGACATAGTCCTCCTCACAGAATCCTGGCCAAAACCACTAAACAATAATAATGACTTTGTTCCACCTGGTTACAATGTTCTTAGACAAGACAGAATATCCAAAAGAGGTGGAGGCATTGCTCTGCAAAAATAACCTGACCATTGAATTGTTAGCCAAGTTCAGTAATGTGGAAACTATGTTCACTAAGCTGAAAATCAACTAAAAAAAACGTGCATATAATTGGTACATATATGCCCCCCAGCAATAACTTTAACACAGTAGAATCCATTCTAGCCTGGATATCCCAAAAATTTCCCAAGAAACAGTCATACTAGGTGATGTTAATATCGACTGGTCCTCCTGTAAATCAGTCCACCCCGCTACCCACATTAACCTACACATTTTCACTCAACTTATCAAAACTACAACATGGGCTAGATAAAGCATGAAAAGAGTCCATCCTAGACTTGATCCTTACTAACAGCCCATCTCGATCCAACCTCTCAGGCTCCCTCCCAGACACCCTCAGCGAACACCTTCCCACCTTTATAATTAGACGCCTAGTGAAGCCATTGAAATACTCCACCCTCCAACAAATCCGGTATAAAAGAATTTCAAACCCCATGACTTCATATCTACACTTAATCAATGCAGCTGGAAAACCACACTCATCTCTCCCCCTGGAAAGTGCCGTAGACTACTTCAGTAACACTTTCCTAAGCATTCTAACTCATCTTGTCCCTATCAGAACTGTCATAACTAAATCCAGCTATGCCTCCTGACTGACTAGAGATAACTCATCCACTACTAAAACAAAGAGATTAAGCATGGATTTGTGACGTCAAAATAAAACTCCAACTAATAGACAGGCATACCAGGAACTTAGGAACAAAGCCAAAAAAACAAATTAGGGCAGACAAAATGAACCACTATATAGGCATTCAAACCAAACACAAAAATAGCCCACAAAAATTCTGGACTGCCATTAATAAAATCCTACATCCAGGAAAGACCAGTACTTCACCACCTAACATTGACCCCTCCACCAATAATATTGCCATCCAATTCAACGAACACATCACCAAATCCATTCTAGCCCACCCCAATAATAATTCTCCCACTTCACATCCAAACCTATTTTCCATACCAGCAGACCCAAACCTCTTCTCCTTACAGCCTGTCCCAACTAGCACAATATATAAATACCTAAATAGGCTTAAACCCACAATCCTGGCCACCGACAGATTACCTGCAGAATATGTAATGATAGCAGCCATAAACATCTCTTACCCAGTCTCCATGCTCATTAACCGCTCTTTATCAGGACGTGTTCCTTCTCTGTGGAAAATTTCACATATAATACCACTCCACAAAGGAGGCAACTCTGTGTAACTAACTAATTATTGTCCAGCTGCTCTTCTAGCCCCCTTATCTAAAATCCTCAAAAAATGAATACATTCCCAAATAATGCACCATCTCCTCACTAATAAACTGCTAACCAACACCCAGCACGGATTCCATCCCATCACAATACTATGGGTGTACTTTATTCCCGCGAAAGCCGAATCGGTTGAATACAATTCGCGCAAACCATAATGAACGAAACGCGAATATGTTGAATGCACTAAACCACGAAATTCAAAATCTCGATCTCTCATAGTTGGCCAACCCCACCGCCCGCAACATACTACCTACTGAAACACAGTAAAAAACAACACATACACATACTAACCAAAACCCTACTTCTAACCCTAAAGTAAAGCACCAAAACCCTAATTCTAAACCCTACACTAAACCCTACATACACAACTATCTATGCACTATTCTTAACCCCTCCCTAACCCTAAGGTTCGTAACTACCGCACACGTACCCTACTTAGCTATACCCAAAAAAATTAAATATTCCACACACACATACACTTAACAAAACCCTACATACGTTACCTATTTATGCACTTACCTTAACCCACACCCTAACCCTAAGGTCCATAACTATCGCACACTTACCTTACTGAGCTATTCCACAGACGGGCCAACTATGCAAGTTCGCTATTTCCAATTTCGCGGTTTAGTGTGTTCGACTCGTTTTGTGTCGCGCGACCCCAGTCCTACCACAGCCCTTATTAGCTTTACCAACACAGTAAACCAACATCAAAACAGTGGTAGCCTAGTATCCACTGTATTCCTTGAGCTCTCCAAGGCCTTCGATACTGTCTCCCTTTCCAAACTCCTTTTTGCTCTCTCCAATCTTAATCTCAGCCACTCCACCTAGTGTGGTTTCAAGACTATCTAACGAACCGCCAACATGCAGTAAAATGGCAAAACTCCTCATCTCCCCTCCTACCTGTCACCTAGGGGTCCCTCAAGGATCCATTCTTGGACCTTTTCTTTTCAACATATTTGCTAACCAACTCCACAAAGCTACCGACCATGCCACTCTAGTCCTGTACGCTGATGACTCAACTCTAATGTGCTCCACCCCATCACTCCCTCAACTCCAGGAATTGACACAAGAGTCCTTTACCACTGTTGAAACCTGGTTAGCCAACTCTCAACTAATACTTAACCCTAGTAAAACACAGCTAATGAGATTTTATCCCACTAGAGCCTTATTAGCCTGATTTTATACCACTATTCACAATATTCTCAGCTAATAACACCCCTATGACACCTGTCCAATACACCAAACTTCTAGGGGTTTTCGTGGATCACACCCACCTACTATCCACACTCATCTATGCCTCCACCATACTCATCAACCTAAACAAAGCAGACTTTAACAAACTAAACCCCTGCTACAATAAAATAGCTATGTCGAAAGGACCACTTGGAATGCACATCAAAGTGCAGAATTAATTATTTTAATAATCCACAGGATACACAGATAAATGGCAAATAAACACACAAATGCTCATAGGTTAAAATGTGTTTTCGTCCACATAGAGACTTCATCAGATGAATGCATACCTCTATAATACACTATTTATTCCAAAAGTAATCTGGATTAACCAACCAAATATACAGAACAATAATATGCTTTTGTAAAAGTAAATAGTTCTAAAAATAATCAATTATTTAAATATTTCACCTAAAATAAATAGCTAGGTTTGCTACTGACTCACCCTTCAGGACTCATCACTGCATACTAGTCAGGCAACTATCTTGGTTCGAATTTCCCAACCTGCTCACATATAACCAGATTACAATAGCCTACCAAATTCTGTTGTTCTAGGTCTTCTTAATGTCTACTCTAACAAATGCCTATTAAGACCCACCAATAAAGCACTGGCTGACATAGGCAAAAGCAAAAGTAGTTCTGGGGACTCCTTGTTTTCCATTTCTGTTGCAAAAGCATGGAATACCATCCCTGTAGATATTAGGTCCACTGAAAACAAAATAATTTCAAAAAACTCTTGTCCCATTTGCGTAGTTCTTGGTTATGTAATTGTTGTGACCCTGGGTAGCTTCACTTAATTAGATCATGTCATACTTTAACCTTCTATGAAAGCTTGCAACAACTCCTTTGTACACTCTTAATCAGTCAATGTGTATTTACTGTACTAGCTACTGATGAGTGTAATCAAACAACTGAAAATATATCCTTTCAACTGTATTGTTTATTTAACAGACTGTGCTCCTTATAGTATATTTAATTTTTGCTCATTTCTTAGCCTTGAAACTGTACCTTATTCATTTTTTGACTCTGTACTGCACTTTATTAACATGTGCATTGTATTTACTGTATTTGCTGTATTAAGCTTTGTGGAGTTTTTCTCCCTGTGCCTTCGCTGAAAATGGGATCCATGCCCAGTTGGACTTTCCCTGTAAACAAATAAAAATCACACCGATGATTTTTCCATGAGTAAGAATGATTACTTGCAGGGATGCATGGGCAGTCTGTGTGTGTGTGTGTGTGTGTGTGTGTGTGTGTGTGTGTCTGTGAGCGTATGCCCTGGGACTGAGTGGCATCACACTCATGATTGTTCTTTACATTAGATCTGTTACCTGCAGGGATGCATGGACAGTCTCTGGCTGTGTGTGTGTGTGTGTGTGTGTGTGTCTGTGTGTCTGTCTGTGTCTGTGTGTGTGTCTGTGTCTGTGTCTGTCTGTGAGTGTATGCCCTGGGACTGATTGGCATCACACCCAGGATTGTTCCTTACATCAGATCTGTTACTTGCAGGGATGCATGGACAGTCTCTGGCTGTGTGTGTGTGTGTGTGTGTGTGTGTTTGAGCATGTGCCCTATGACTGACTGGCATCACGCCCAGGATTGTTCCTTACCTTAAATTGCAAGGACCCACAGACAGGCTGCATCTGTGACTGATTGGCCTCACATCCAGGATTGATCTTTGTGTTGGAACCATTATATGCAGGGATAAGCTCTGGCTCTGCATGTGTGTGAGCATATGCCATGTGACTGGCATCACACCCATGAGTGCTCCTTGCATTAGATCTGTTACTTGCAGGGATGCATGGACAGTCTGTGGCTGTGTGTGTGTGTGGCTGTGTGTGTGTGTGGCTGTGTGTGTGTGTGGCTGTGTGTGTGTGTGTGTGTGTGTGTGTGTGTGTGTGTGTGTGTGTGTGTGTGTGTGTGTATGTATTTGAGCATGTGCCCTATGACTGACTGGCATCATGCCCAGGATTGTTCCTTGCCTTAAATTGCAAGGACCCAGAGACAGGCTGCATCTGTGACTGATTGGTCTCACATCCAGGACTGATCTTGGTGTTGGATCCGTTAGTTGCAGTGATAAGCTCTGGCTCTGTGTGTGTGTGAGCATATGCCATGTGACTGACTGGCATCACACCCATGAGTGCTCCTTGCATTAGATCTGTAACTTGCAGGGATTCATGGACAGGCTGCGGCTCCCCACAATCATGAATCAGATAAAGTGGGTGTAAAGAGTAGATGATGGATATCATTTGTATGCTTAAAATACTAGTACCGAGCTTCTTGCATTTAATGTAAATGTGGATGTTGCATTTTGTTTGTTTGGAGAATGTGATACAGTTTTATCTTTTGAATATCATTGACTATTTAAACCTTTGCATTTTTGAATTTCACTGGATAGGGTGATTTTTATTAGTGAGTAAAGCTTGATGTCCTTTTAAATCACTGTTGCAGTATTCTTAAGATTAGGGATCTCCCGCCCAGGGCAGCCTGACATTAGTGCAGTATACCAAAACCTAATGATTTTGTATGTGCCATATGTCATACGTATGCACCCTATGCAGAACAAAGGGCATAGCAATGGTTTAAGGATGCAGTTACCCAGAACTACTTTCCTGCCAGACCAAATGCCTTTATTGCTAGTTAGTCTGGACGCCTTGTTGCTGTGTTGAATACCTAGCCATCAGATAAGTGCTCCATTGGAGTTGTTTTTATTTTTTTTTCTCTTTTCTTTGGTTTTGTATTTTATTCCGCTTACCTACAGTTCATGCCATCCAAGAAGGGAAAATGTCAGTTTGGGAGGCAGATTCCCATTAAGGATTGTATGAACAGTTTCTCGCTTTGGGTGCTTCCCATTTGTAATATCTGTAAGGCATTTGTGCCTAAGACACTGAGAAGCTGTTGGTTTTCAACATAAATTGCCAGAGAAGGCAAATGGCTTAAACAGTTAGCCCAGGGTAACAGGGCAGAATCCTTTAACCCTGAGATACCCTGGTGAGGTAAGAAGAAGGCCAAGACGTCTCAGGCAGATTCTTTAGCTGTTCAGCCTTCACTGCTCGTCCATCTAGAAGTGGGTAGTAGCTCTGTAGGCCATTTCACATCTGCATTGGATTCCTCTGCGATGATCCCTTTGCAGGCTGGCATGGATCCTTTGTTTTGCATGTCCTCTAAGGCTTATCAGGTGTCTGCCCTGGACATCGAGGGGGCATCGTGGTTGATTATCTTGGAGGGTCCTAAAAGAATTCTGCAGATATTGGTCAGGGAGGAGGTTTCTGGTTATCTTATCGAATCTTCTTAAGGGTCGGAACCTCCAGTATTTGTTATGGTTGATGTCCCTTCCAAGAAAAGACAAAAGATGAAGCATGTTTTAATCCATCCTAAGGATCCTCAAAAGGAATGGCAAGAGTTTACTCAGGACTTGTTTTCTGCCTTGCTTGTCTTGATACCTCCTCAAGGGGTTTCATTGCCTGCTCTTCCTTGGATCTCTATCCCTTCTGAATGGCTTAGGGAATTGGATTCCTCAGATGAGGATTCAGAGTCTGATGAAGGGTCTTTGTCCTGTTCTTCACAGATGCCTTCACTTTTGACATATGGTCTGATGAGGAGGAGTCTGTTAGCCCTTAATCTCCTTTTGAGGAATTGTCCTTTAGGGACACAATTGCTAGAATGAAGGAATTTTTTAAGTGGGATTCTTCTCAAATGTCTGATATTCAGAGGAGATATTATGAGTTGCTTCAGGTGGATAATTGTAAACCATCTGCATTTCCTCCTGTGTTGGCTGCCTTGTTAAATACTTTCATTGCTGCTACCAAGTGTCCTGATTCTCAGCCTCCTGCTCCTAAGAAATCTGATAGGTTCTTTAAGGTTCATGAGGATTGTCAGTTTTTATTTAAATGTCCTTCTGCTGATCCTGCTGTGGTGTCAGAATCTTCTGACAAATGTTCCAAGCTCTTGCCCTCTTCCAAGCTTTTGCCTTCAGAGAAGGATGCTAGGGTAATGAAGAGGATTGGTAAGAAAGTTTACACTGCTTCTCTTTTGACCTTTAGGGCAATTAATTACCAGACCCACATGACCAGTTAGACACTGACCTTGATTGTTCAGGCTTGTCTGGTTATTTCTGACCTCCCTGATTCTGAAGGCAAATATTCTGCCTTATCTATTTTAGGTTCTGCTACTTAAGTGGCTCGCCACTCCAGTAAGTGTAGGTATGATGCTGCTGATAACTCTTCCAGGGCTGTGACTTTTGGGGCTGTCATGAGGGATTATTATTGGCTTCATCTCCAGTGCCTGCCTGAGGACATCAAGGCCAAGTTATTGGATCTCCTTTGGATAATAAACGTCTTTTTGGGACTGCTGGTGCTGCCCTGTTTGTCTCTTCAAGAGAAAGGCAAAGCCTCGCAGGACCTTAAACACATTTTTGTCTCTCCTATCCCTATGTTCCAGAGGAATTATGCTTCTAGATATGCTTCGGTTCGCAGGCAACCCTGCCAGGCGTCTAAGGGCAGGAAGCATGGTGGGCAGGCCCCCTCTGCTAAGGCTTCTCAGATTTCTGTGGCCCAGAAGCCTCCTTTATCTAATAAGTCTGCTTCTCTTTGACAGTTTGCCCCTCTTCTTTTAGACCAAGTTCCTCTGTCCCTCCAGTTTTCCCCTTATCTTCCAAAGTGGCTTCTCATCTCTTCAGACTCTTGAGTTCTTTCTGTCATATGTCAGGGTTACTTCATGGTATTGAAGTCTCTTCCTAATTTTTCAGGTATTCCTCAACCTCATCTAGAGCAACTTTCGTATTTCCCTGAGGTCCTAGGGTCCCTGGTGAACCAATAAGCCATTCAGCCTGTTCCTCCTTTCTAAGTGGGAAAAGGTTTTTATTCCAGGATGATGTTCCTGGTTCTTTGAAAGGAGGGCCCTTGGAGACCTATTTTGAATCTCTTGCTGCTCAAAACCTTTCTCAAGATTGTTTCTTTTCAGATGCGTACTCTTTAAACCCTGTTTCTTGTTTTATTACCCCAGAGTTTTCTGGTGTCTTTGGATCTGAAGGATGCTTTCCTTCATATCCTTATTCACCCTCTTTTCAGGAAGTTTTTGCATTTCTCTGTTTCTTCCTATCATTTTCAGTTGTCTGCTTTGCCCTTTGGCCTCTCTTCTGCCCCAAAGGTATTCACAGAAATGCATAGCTCCTGTGATTGCTTTATGCCGGCTCCAAGACACGCAGATTTTTCCTTATCTAGACAACCTGTTGCTTCAGGTGCCTTCTCCCAGTCACCTATTACAGGATCTGGAGTTGACCATCTCTCTTCTTCAAAATCTGGAGTTCACTATCTACTTCCAAAAAGCTGTCCTGACTCCCTGTATGGATCATGGGTATCTGGAATGCAGGATTCAGACAGTGCCAGTGCTCGCCTCTATTCCACCTCCAAAAGTTTTGCCATTGACATCCTACTTTCAGTCTCTTCTTCCTCTGACTGGCGTGCCAGCCAGAGTGTTTCTTTGAGCCCTGGCATTCATGGCCTCTTCTATTCCATTGCTTTCTCTTGCCAGACTGCATATGTGGAAGCTTCAGTGCACATCAAGTCAATTTGGCTGCAACATTGCCACACTCTGGATTTTAGTGTACCTCTCCTTTCTTGCCTAAAGATGGAATTCCAGTGTTGGATTCAGCAGTTTGCTTTCAGCCCCCAGTCCCTTCTCAAGAACTGTTAACTGAAGCCTCAGATGTGGGGTTGGGGGCTTCATTTGGTCACCTGAAACTTCATGGTCTTAAGCCCCCAATCAGAAGTCAGACCATGTCAGCATCAAAGAGATGAGAGATCTGATTGTGGCCATTTAAGCATTTCACCTCATGTTCTGTTCAGGTCTCTTGAGGGTCTACACTGACCACACTACAGTGATGTGGTATGTCAACAAGCAGGGAGGCCCAAAATCTTAGCTCTGCAGGATGGCTCTTCAGGCTTGGGAGGTGGCTGTCATTTATTAGTTAACTGTTCAGGAACTATACATTGCTTCAGAGAACAATCTAGTGGCAGACTCTGAGCAGGTCCAAAACACACGCTCACAAATGAATGCTTCACAGAGATATGTTTCTGGATATTATCCAGCGGTGGAGTATTCTTCAGGTAGATCTTTTTGCCTCCCCTCTGAACAAGCAGCTCCTTATCTTCTGTTCAAGTGCCATGCCATCTGGTGTGGAAGATTGATGCCCGTTATTTTCCTTGGAAGTGGGTGTTTCTTTACATTTTCTCTCCTCTTCCTCTGCTTCCAAGAGTCCTGCAGAAGATTCTGCTGGACTCCCAAACATCTTGCTACTGACTCTCCTTTGGCCAAGCCAGCACTGGTTCCACCTCTTAATGCATCTGGCCAAGGGCAGTCACCACAAGTTACCTCACTGTTTGGATCTCCTCACACAGGGCAAGGGGGTATCTCATCCATCCTCACTTGTCCAGTCTTCAACTGACACTGTGGTTGACAGGGTTTCTATCCCTTTCAAGCACCACTTTTCTGAGGATGTGCTCAAGGTCCCTTTGGTCTTTTCTTATCTGTGTGAGTTACTTCAGTCTGGACTAGTGTATTCTTCTGTGAAGGCCCATTTGTCATCCATCTCTGCTTGTCTGCCCTTGAAGCCTTCTTTGGCTTCTTGTTTTGTGGCCAAACAATTTCTTAAAGGTATCTTGCACATTGGGCCTCCAAGGAAACCTATTCCTCTTCCTTGGGAACTTATTTTTTTTTTGGAAAAACTGACTCGGGCTCCTTTTGAGCCTGCAGTTTCTGCTTCTTTGCAACATTATACTTGGAATACTGTTTTGTTGCTGGCTGTTCTGCTTAGAGGGTTTCTGAGCTACAGGCCCTCATGGCCATTCCTTCTTTTTGTTTTTTGTTTTTTCCACAGGGACAGGGTGTCCCTTTATACTAATCCTTCTTTTATGTCCAGGGTAGTAAATGAGTTGTCCTTGAAATCACTTGGTACACCTAACTCCCTTTTTCCCTTCTCCTCAGTCTGCTAGTGAGAGGGTCTTGCATACCTTAGATTTGTACACATAGTTCAGGTACGAGTTGGATAAAACTAAAGCCATTCAGAAGTCTGACCAGCTTTTTGTTTCTTTTCATCCCAGGACATTAGGGTTGGCTGTTTCTAAGCAAATCTCCTCCTCCTGGACGTCTAAGGCCATTTCTTTTAGAGCTCATTCAACAAGACTGTTGACTCTTCTGGTGCTTTCTTCAAGGGTTGGACACCAATTCCTTCCTTGAATCTGCTACTTGGTCCTCAGTGCATACCTTTACTAAGCATTTTAATTGGATATGGTTTCTAGGACTAGAGCAGGTTTTGCTAGAACCATTTTATATGGGTTTCACGAGGGCTTTTTTCAGTTGTCCACCTCCCATATTCTGTTTGTTGAGCATTTTTACTCTCCCTAACATTAAGAATACTACACCAGTGATATATAGAAGGGCACAGTACAGTTGTGTAAAATCTTACCATAACAGTAGATGTCCTTCTCTTAACTGTTACAGTATTCGCTCCCTCCCTCCCTCCCTCTATCCCCCTCTTGTTTGTTTTTCCTTTTCCCTTCTGGCTGAGTGTTTCCCCATTTTTCTTCTGCATTTTTTCCTTCTGGATGTGCAAGGACTCCAATGTTCTGTGGAGAATATTCTCTTCTGGGGCAGTTCAATTATGGGTAATTGTGTCCATATATCACTTTTGTACCCAATGTTCTGTCTGGGGAGCATATTTGTGATGTACTGTACATACAGGATCATAAGGCTTTGGTATACTGGCTGAGCGTCGGGATGTCCTATGTGGGAGATCCCTAACATTAAGAATACTGCAACAGTGAAGAGCAGGACATCTACTGTTATGGTAAGATTTTACACAACTGTACTGTTGTGGAACATGCTTGCATTTGCAGAGTTTGTATCAGTTTTGTTTTAGTTTATGTAGTGCATTTGCCATTCTTTAGTTGCTTTTCACTAAGTAGACACTTGGTATTAAGAACATCAGTACTATTTTTCAGTGAGTTCTAAGGCAACTGACCCAAGAGGCCATTTTCACCTTGAAAATATCCACCTTTAGTCCTTACCTCCTTGTTCAAGAGTCCTTCCCTCCTTGTTCAAGGAGGGATAGGTCAGTCATACCTGGGGTGAATTTGAGTAATCCAGTAAACCTCCAACAATTGATGCAAGTAAAGCCAGGTGCACAGCAAAAAGACCATTTCGTATATACACACCAGCCAGCACTCTCCTCATACTGTGGTGAATAGATAGTTAATAAATGGCACAGTTCCTTACTAAGTAAACATAACTTTATTCTGCCATAACAGCATACTGACTTCAGCTTAATTAGCCTTCATCAGTGTTTCAATGCCGACAAACAGTGTTACAAGACTTAAATACACATCTCTTGCAAATGATTGGTCTCTTACAAATTCTCATCAAATCCAGGAGGGAACAAGGCTCCCAGCCGAATAATCCAACCTTTTTCTTTATTATGTAACACAGTGTGCCAGCCTCCTTTGTTGTCCCTGTTTAACACAATCTTATCAATAATAACAAAATAAAACATTGCAGTTTTGTGCTGTAAAGTATGTTTATATAAAGCATTGGATACTCTGGCACATCTAATGTCACTAATGTTCAGAAATCCTGAGTTTCAATGAACGTGAAGTTTGTCCAACATAAAATGCTGAACAACTGCTAAATACATGACTCATTCTGTATCAAAATTATTCCCAAACATATTAATTTGGTACACCTTTGATGGATTACAATCTACAAAGACATACTTCAACAGGAAATTTACCCTTTTCCCTGCTGTAGTGCAACCTCAAAGTTAGTATGTATAATTTTCAGGGGGTGCAGGGGGATTGCACACTTACAAAAATGTAGATTTTTTTTTTTTTTAAATTTGAGTTTTTAGAAGCTCGAACATGTGGTCTTGACCATATGATTTTTAAGTTTCCAAAAACTCGATAATATGATGTAAATGCAAAATATTTCCCGCAGTTTAGGAGCATCGTGGTGATCCTTGCTTGTTGTTCCTATGACTTCATTGGCTTTGTTTGCAAACCGAGATCCTTGGATGGTAATCACCCTATTTTTCTTGATACTTCTATACATATTGGGACAGTATTACTATCACACGATGGATGTTAATGTGGTTGAGCTGGACTACAATCCGATACCTAAAGATAATATGAATAAATGGAAAGATATTATAGATCAGCAAGCGAACCCACTTTTGGGTCTGGATTTGGACAGATTTTCACCAGCTGATATCAATACAGGTACTGTTGCTGATCATAAAGATTTTATTCTTCACCTTAGAGACCTAGAGAATAATCTATACAAACTGCATAAACTTGTTTGGCAAAGACGTCATTTAGAGGCTTGTCTCCATTTTAACGTGATTCCGAGAGGGATGCGCATACTATGTATGCCAACTTATGGTGACACACATCCCCTGCTATTAAAGCAATGGCAGGAATTGAATATTTCCTTCAGTAAAAAGTATATAGATCTCCTTATGAGTTATTTTGCACCTGTCGAGAGAGCTCGCCATCAAAGTTGAAGAACAACACAAATATATGAATGACAATTTTAAAGGGGAAACATTCGTTAAAAAAGTTGATGCCATGTATCTACAGGTCTTGGCTTTTAGCGATAGACTTCAGCAAACTAAGCACAAGAAACTGTTAAGAGATTATCATGATTTCACAACGGGTCAGATTTTTGTTTGGCCCAAGTTTGCTAATACAGATATGAACAATCGGCATTCTGTTCCCCCTCAAACATCGAGTATCAACACACCTCATTCAGTAAATACTTTGAATGACATTGCCGCTTTAAGTACTGCCTCTTCCAAGAATGTTGCTGTCCCTACTGAGGTTACGCAAACAGAGCGCCACTCAGAAACTGAACTTTCTCTCTTGGTTAATACACCTCCACCAAACCAAGAGGGACTGAAAAACTCGACTCTACAGAAAGGCGCGAGACCTAAAGATAATTCCTCCACCATCAATATGGGTTTTTTACCTTTTCCTGTGAAGTTTCGATCACAGAACAGGACTCGATCGAACAGCAGAGACAGAAGGAAGCGAAAATATTCCGAAGAGAGCTTCGAGGTAAGGAGAAAGCAAAGGAACTAACAAATTTAATATTCAGTTTGTCTAGTAGACGACTGGAAGAATGTGAAATTAGCCTCTTGAATAGAGGTCTATTGTTTATTCCGTCACAGCCAAGCAGTTTATCTGAATTGCTTATAGACTTACGTTTATTTTTTAGGAATGTATCATTGAAATTATTGTTTAAAGATAGATTAGTGTCTTTTGAACAGAACATGAACAATTTAAAAAAAAACGAGTGTTTTCATACCAGATTCACCTGTTATTGTTAATTGTTTCGTTCAAGTGTGTGAATATGAATTGTATGAATACTTCTCTAATGTTATGAATTGCAAAACTAAACGTCACCTGTATTATAATGTCAGTCATGGTGAGAAAGCAGCGTTGAATAACCTTAAGAAAGATCCAGACTTGGTAGTTAAACCTGCCGATAAAGGAGGGGGCCTTGTCCTGATGGACACTTCAATGTATAATGAATTAATGTATGACCTGTTAAGCGATACTGACAAATATATAACAATTGATAACTTAGCCCTGGACAGATTAATATTTCAAGTACATGATACTTTATATGAAATGTTGATGTGTAGGCAGTTGTCCAAAGAGTTGTATGACTACTGTCTCATTGAGTGCCCATCAGTTCCGTTGATTAAAGGATTACCGAAAATGCACAAACAGCAGATTCCTCCACCATTACGTCCCATAGTTGCAGGAAATAAATGGTTAACAGAGAACCTATCCATTTATCTAGAAACTAAATTAGGACCTCTGGTACGAACCGTTTCAACCATATTAAAGGATACACAACAACTGTTAAATGATCTAACATGTATTGATCTAGATACAGTTTTGACCACACCTCTACTCTTAGTAACAATGGATGTCAAGAATTTATTTACAGTGATACCAAATGAGCAAGGCATAGAGGCTGTTAGAGAAGTAATGTGTAGGAGTACTGTCATTGATAAGGAAACCCAGTCCCTTATAGGTATCTTCCTGGATCTAGTTCTTAATAATAATGTATTCTCTTTTAATAAGACATTGTATAAACAAGTATGGGGGGTTGCTATGGGCACCCCCTGTGCTAATTCATATGCAAACTTAGTTATGCATAATTGGGAATATCATCATGTCTTTAAAAGTAAATATCGCGATAACATAGTGCTATACAGGCGCTTTGTAGATGATATCCTTGTGTTCTGGAGAGGTGATAGTGTTTCCTTAGAAGAATTTCGAGCATATATAGAATCCACCACTGATTATTTGAGATTCACTCTGGAATATTCCTTTAAAGCAATACATTTTTTGGATGTGACCATTTCTATTAATCCAGATTTTACTATAACAACTAAGATATATAGGAAAGAATGTTGGAAGAATGCCATCCTCCAATATAGTAGTATGCACCCAAGGCATATATTTGCTAATATAGTTAAAAGTCAGTACATGAGAGTCTGCAGACTCTGTAGTAATGAAACCCAAAGGAAGCAAGAAATTCTAAATTTAAGGGAGTTATTCTTGATGAGAGGATACCCCATTGAACTAGTGGAAGATATCACCAAAGATACTGTACCCTCCATTAACAGTGGACATACTCAGAGTAGCCATCCTTCTAGCTATAAGTCATCTGATAGAAATAGAATGACTAATACAGTTAATGACTCACTGAACTATCTATCACGACGTTTTGAATGTAGGACATATGTCCCATTTGTTACCAGGTATACCAATGATAACCACAACATTACCCGGATCATCAGTAGAAATTGGCATATCCTGGTAGCTAACCAAGATATAAGAAACATTGTAGGTAATATTCCTAGTTTTTGCTATAAAAATAGCGAAAAAAATTAAAGAGGCTTTTGTGCAATGATAGGCATTATCCTGAGAAGAATATCTCTAAAATATCTGGTAATTTGTTACATCAAGGGACTATACCTTGCAGTAAATGTAATATGTGCAAGCATATTACCAGAAAGACACATTTCTATATTCCAGGATTAAATAAGGATTATCATTTTAGTGCACAAGCTAATTGTAACACCTCGAATGTTATATATCTGGCTACATGTGATAAATGCCAGGCTTATTATGTAGGCTTAACTACCAGAGAGTTTAAGAAACGTATTTACAATCATATATATGAAATTAAGAAAGCAGTTACAACCAATGCCTTGGCAAAACATGTAAAAGAATTTTCAGATCACAGGTTTTATTTCCGTGTCATACAGGTAGTTAGAAGATTGAAAATAGGAGGGGATACCATGCTGCATTTAGAGAATATAGAACTTGAATGGATTCTGAGGCTAAGAGCGCATATACCTCCAGGTTTAAATAGTACAGTCAGTTTGAAGTCTCTATTGGCTTCTAGATAGCTATGTTATTATTATTATTATTTAGGTATGAAGATGTTTTGTCTCTTTTTGTATGTATGATATATATTTTTATAATACTATATATTAAATCTAGTATTGTTATGTGTTTACAAATGAAGCAGTATTCAGCAATAAATGTATTTCTTATTGACTATATAAAATCTGAGATGTCAGATATTAGTATTAGGTATGTTTTTAATTGATAATACAGTATAAAAATGTTTAAACGTTTTATTATATGTATATATTTTTTGACATCAAGATTGCTTAGACTAATCAGCTATCTAATAATATGCTGTTCTAAGTATTTGAGCATTTGCAGTTTTTGACATGTTAGCTATTTATATTAGTCTTTCAGCTTATAGTTTATATATGATTTCTTTTTAAAACTGCATTTTAAAGTTGTATTTCTTAAATGTGCATTTCTTAAATATGTATTTTAAAACCTGCATTTCTTAAACTTGCATCTCCAAAGAATATCTAAAATAGATTTGAATGCAAAGAGTTAAGAACTAATATACTATTCATCTAATTATTCAATTATTATTAATTATCTAATTAAATGAAAGAAAAAGTGGGAAATTAAGCAATTGCCTTTCTGATATTTAAACACCAAGTTTTTCATTGAATATTGTAACCTGAAGAAGCATACAGTCTGTATGCGAAAGCGCTTGTTTCTCAATAAATTATTCAACATCTGTACATCGTGATGATCCTTGCTTGTTGTTCCTGGGACTTTATTCCCAAACATATTAATTTGGTACACCTTTGATGGATTACAATCTACAAAGAAATACTTCAACAGGAAATTTACCCTTTTCCCTGCTGTAGTGCAACCTCAAAGTTAGTATGTATAATTTTCAGGGGGTGCAGGGGGATTGCACACTTACAAAAATGTAGATTTTTTTTTTTAAATTTGAGTTTTTAGAAGCTCGAACATGTGGTCTTGACCATATGATTTTTAAGTTTCCAAAAACTCGATAATATGATGTAAATGCAAAATATTTCCCGCAGTTTAGGAGCATTTACTTTATCTGCACAACTGATCACAGTTTCAGTAGTAGAAGAAAGTTCATAGATATACAAAATATGTTTTCAAAGTAGAGGCAGCCATCTAAATTCATCCTGATATAAGTGATTTTAATGTTTGCCTGTCTTATTTTTCTAGCGTTCATCCTTTATGTATCAGCCATGGGGACTTTCAAATTAATTTAACTGAATAAAAATTCAACTTGGCCTCAAATGCCATGCTTCCTTTTTGTACTAAACATGACATTTTTTAAACGGATATAGGTACATATACAATAATAGAAATTACAATAATAGAAAGTAATGTAAACCATGATAACATTTCCTTTATTTTCATGGCCATATACATTCTAAAAAATTTAATTCACTCCAACATTGCATAAATTGTTCAGTTCCTGCCTTTAATTAAATTTCAGTCCTCTTCCTGATCATTGTTCTGCATGCATTGCTCCCACAGATTCAATATATTTCTCTGTAGTTGGCTCCTTCACCTTTCTAAAGATCCTACTTCCATTTCTTTTCTCATTTACGATATTCATCACTTCAATTGCAGTTGCTTTAGACTTTCATTTCCATTCTCTAGTAATTATTTCCTTGTGGCCAGTAACATTAAACTTAGTAAGGCCTTATGTCTGGGCAGTTCAGATCCTGTGTCACAGCTCAAAATAATCATTTCCGTAGTTTCAACTGTTTGCTCCCCCATTTCTAACAAAGTTCTGTGTGTTCCCAGTTACGTCTGTGTTTCCTGTCACACTTTTAGCATTTGCTATCTACCCGAGGGAAAATTCTCTGATGTCTGTTTGGGGTACAGAAATACCTATGCAAACACTTCCAAGCAAAAATCAGTCCTAAACATTCTGAACTTTGTTGCATAACTTGGAGCTGTATAAATGTCCTCTGATTGTTCCTTTTTATTTTGCCCTGCTGTTCTCTCTTCCCAGTCATTGCTAACCTCCTCTGATTGATTATTACAATTATCATGCAGTATTTTGCTCTACAGTTATCCCTTTTATAGCAGCAACTTCTAGAAGTACTTGGCAGTATTTATTTTGACATTATAGTGGCAGCTATTGTGTTACTGCGGTGGTGGTGCTGCGGTAGCGTTGTCGCCTCACAGTAAGACGTCCTGTTCGATTCTCAGCTAAAGCGTCTTCAGTGTGGAGACATGCATGAATGGGCGTACCTTTGTTGAAGGTTGTGCGTCAGAGCTGGCAACTCGGCACATAAAAATCTACTGCCAATCATTAGCGGACTGGAGTTCCGCTGTGATGACCCCTAACTGGGAAAAGCCGAAAGACACAACAACAATAAAGTTGGCAGCTAATGTGTTAACAAAGGATCAGTAGTCATTGGGTGTCTTAGACAACTGTTTACAAGTCAGTTTTTGATGTATATTTTAACTAGGACCTGAATGATGAGCTTTATGTAGTTTGTATTATGTAGATAAAATTTCAGAGTCCAAAGACCCTTTGCAACCACAACCAGAGATCAGAACAAAAGAATAGGGTACAGTCAGAATCACAGATTTAAGTATAACAGACAATACAAAATCAAAAGCTACAAAGTACAGCATACATATACATAGTGCTAGTGAAGTACATAGATAAAAATTATTTGTGCTTTACATAGAGTTTAAATCATTTGCAAATCTAGTAAGCCATATGTACAGTATTCTGATAAAACTAGTAAGGGCTCCCTCGCTGATTAAATAGCAGTTGCGTGAAGGAAGTGTCAAAAGTTCTTATTAACCAATGTATCAATAGCAATTACATAAGGATTCAGAGAAGAGATGATGAAGTTTTTTTTTTTCTTTTCAGAACTCTTACTGGATTCTTGATTTTAATTTCTGCAGACAAAGCAGTTCCAGACTGCAGGTCCCAGTCTGGAGAGAGTTTTTCACCCACTGTAGATTTGAAAAATTTACTGCAAAATCTGAAGGTAATGTTACTCAATGCTAGAAGTCTAACCTCAAAATGCACTCTCTCGAGGCACTCCTAAAAATGGAGAACATAAATATCTGTGCAGTAAATGAGACCTGGTTCAAGGCTTCAGAGAGCACCCCTGCAATAACAGGCTACAACTCTTACCACACTTTTCAGCCACCAACCAGGACCTAAACACTAAAGGCGGAGGTGTGTCCATATTCACCAAGGATATTCACACCACCAGGCTAGTTGCCCAACACAATGTGTCTGAAATTCTCCAGGTGCAACTAACACTAGGTAAGACTGCAATCCAAATTGTAGCTTGCTACAGATCCCCCACCATGCCCCAAGATTCTAACTACACCTTTCTAAGCATACTGGGAAATATTAAGATACAACCAAACACCCTAATACTGGGTGATTTCAACTACCTGGCCATTAACTGGGAAAACTACTCATGTACCAACACCTTTGCCCAGTGGTTCTTGGAATTCATAAATTCCAATGCCCTGGATCAATTAATCCATACTCCCACCAGGGGCTCCAATATACTAGACCTGGTCATTACCAACATGGGGAATGGATGCTCCACACCTATGGTCACCCCCTCGTTGGTCGTCTGACCATAAACTAATCACCCTTAACATCCACATCCCACCCCCACCCCCCAGTAAGGAAACTTCCATAAAAAAAACTTCTCCAAAGCCAACTTCATACTACTCAAGCCAGAAGTGACAAACTTCATGGCACCCATGCAGACAGGAACTGAAAGTTCGACCGCTGAATCCTGCACTAAGGCACTGTATGAGCACATCCACTCATGCGTGAAACGTGCCATCCCAAATAGAACCAAGATGCTCTCCTCCAAAAAAAGGAAGCCAAGCTGGTGGTCCCCTGCTATAAACAAACTTTACAACAAAAGGAAGAAACTGTTGCAGGAAAGAGGAAAATCCCAGGTTGCAAAAAACACCCTTACCATCCTCAGTAAGAAGCTGAGATCCCTCATAAAATCCTCCAAAGCTAGTTATGAAAATAAAATTACCAAAGATTCCAAAGACAACCACAAGGCATTTTATAACTATGTCAAGAATCTAAATGGCAATGCTCAGATCTGCTCTGAGCTACAACAGAATGGCATTAAATATACTGATCCCAAGGATATTGCCAATATCCTGGCAGATCGATTCAGTGCCAGCTTCACCCCCCCTCTCATCCACTAAACGGCCCATCTCAATACCAGAAGATTGCCACATTCTGGTAATAACTGCCACAGAGGTAAAAACACATTCTCCATAGCTAAGAATACTGCATCCATGGGACCAGATGACATCCCGGGCTGTGTACTACATGACCTACAAAATGAACTGGCACCTCACCTAAGTGTCATGTTTAATCATAGCCTCACTTCAGGCTTCGTCCCCACTGAGTGGTGCACAGCTACAATTATCCCACTCCAAAAGGGGGGATCCACCTTGGATCCCAGGAACTACCGCCCCATCAGTCTGACGAGCCTGATCTGCAAGGCCATGGAACGTATTATCATGGAACTTATCAACAAAGACATTGGCAACCTTCAAACACTGGACCTCACACAGTTTGGGTTCGTGAAGGGCTGATCTTGTCTCCTAAAACTGATTGACTTCTTCGAATCAGTCTCCAGAGCTGTGGATGAGGATAAGGAGGTCCACACAGCCTATCTGGACCTCGCCAAGGCCTTTGACACCATCCCCCACTCTGGAATCATAGATAAACTTACTAAGCTGGGCATTAATCCCTACGTCACTCAATGGGTTGCCAACCGGCTCACTGACAGAACCCACACTGTAAAAGTAGCCGACTCCAAATCCAGCTCCAGACAAGTGGAGTGCCTCAGGGTTCAGTCCTGGGACTGCACTTGTTTGACATCTTCTTCTCTGAAGTACAGGCCAACACTAAGGTATTCTGGCTGACAAAGTTCTCAGATGGCTGCAAGCTGGGAGACATTATTGAATCCCCAAATGATGTGTATACTCTACAAAAGGGCCTTACAGAAACAGATGCTTGGTGCCAGAGCCATGGGCTCAAGCTCAATGCCAAAAAATGTATAGTTATCCCCTTTGGGGAAAAACATATACCCGTGAATTACCACATAGGTGGCAGTACACTTAAACACTGAAAGTGTGATAAGAGACTTAGGGACACAGGTGGACAGTGGTCTCATCTTTGATAACCACATCGCCACAACAGTCAGGAAATCCTTCTATGTGGCACAACTCATCACTAAAGTGTTTTCATCCAGAAAAAAGGAGGTCATTGTCCCACTGTACTCATTCCTCATTAGACCCATTTTAAAATGCAACGCTCCGTTTGGTATGTACCTCTCAAGACATCTGCAACAACTGGAAAGGCAGCAGAAATACCTCACTAAAAGAATCACAGGCCTAAAGCAGATGCCCTAAACTGACCGCCTTAAAAAGCTCCAGCTATACTCTGTCGCATTTCATCTACTCAGAGGCGATCTCTGCTTAACATACAAGGCCATGTCAAACCCAGAGCTGTTGGACATGCTACACTTAAAGAAATCCCAGTCCCTCAGAGCCACATGCTCCAGGGATCTAAACCTTGTCATCACAATAAACAAAACATGCTGGAGGGATAGGTTCCTGACCCAGAGACTCCCCAGACTCTTGAACAGACTGCCCATATACATGTCAAGCAGAGTGCCTCTTTGGCTCTCTTTAAAAGGAACCTTGACGATTGGATGGGAGAAAGGAAATTCACCCCGGGGATCACATCAGTCGCCCTGCTAGACAGGGGTCCAGGGAAGTAAATAATGTGCAAAGAAATAGCCAGGGAATTGTTATGGTTAGGCTTGTATAGGCCCTAGGGCCGATAGCCTAGTACCAACCTATGAAAGGTAGTTTAGACAGTGAGAGAGAGAATTGTCTTGGAGGCTTCTCAGTTGGTAACAACTTTTTTGGAATTGAAGTTTCCCTTTTTAGAGGGGGAGCAGTAGTCTTGTTTTATAACCTTAAAAAAATCAGTGTACTGAGGTGGAAAGTGTCCCTTTTTGTCACTGATTGCCAGAAGGTGCTTTCCACTTGCAATGATGTAGTAGGTGGTCTGCTAGTAGACAGAAAACATTATTTGAATTTTGTGGGTATTTTTAGTTGAGTATAAAATGAAAGAGGAGGCCATATTTGAGTGAGAAGGTAATATATTTTTAGCAACTGATGAACATGGTCTGGGAATGAGAAGATGCATAAGCTTGTATCATAGTTGTAATTGTGCTCTATGGAGTATTTGAGACCAGTAAGTTATAAAGTATTGATAATTTACTCTCTCGTAAAGTTTGTTGTGTAGGTGACTGACTAGAAGTTGTAGCTGACACGACTTAGTAAATAGTATAAAACATACTGACGTAACTAATTGAAGCGGTGTCTGTATGTTTTGTAAGAGAGAGGGAGAGTTGAGCCAGGAATAAGGCCTAGCTATTTCTGTTGTATAACATTTGGAGTAGTTTTACTATTGAGATCAGTTAGCAGAATAGGTAGTATATTGGGTAATTTTTTAGGGGTTGCAAAAATTGTAGCTTTTTTTTTTTTTTGGTTCACTATAAGGTTGCTGGAATTTCACGAGTTGCACAGTTAAGAGAAGAATTTTTGTAACTAACTTTCAGATTCATTGCGGTTATTGTTGGATTGTAAGAAATGAATGTCAGCTACATACATAATCAAATTGATATTTGGAAGTTGAAAGTGAAGGTATTGTGTCCTTGTATTCCAGTGTTTAAATGGATTTACATATACATATATGAATATCTTAAAACATATGTGATTATAGCTCGCTCTTTCGGGTTTAAAACAGAATATGAAATTCTTTTAGACTGGCTTCTTGGCAAAGAAATTGTAACAGTAGAAGTAGAGCAGCCAAAAACAGCACTATTGTTATTTTTTTCTCTCATCTTTTACTAGAGAGACACTAGACTAGCAGCTGGGCTGATAATGTTGACTCTGTACGCTAGTATTAACAAGCGTCTGAAAGTAGTGAATACTTTGAAGGGCCAGAGATGAATGATTTATTACACAGGGTACAAAGGGGACTCAGTCCATTGCAATACAGATTCACTGTCATTATTACACACGCATCTTCTCACATGCACGCGCGCGCGCACACACACAGCATTTATTTTATTTTTTTATTTTAAATATCAAGTTCACAACTGTTTTCTTTTTGATTCTTGCAAATTCCATGAGACGTAGATGTTTCATCTTCCCCCAACATTTATAAACATTTTACTTAAGCTTTTGAAATTAAATCTGCATTAAAGTAGTTGATTTCTTTTCCGTGACAAGTTATAATTCTGTGCTATTATTACTGACAATCATAGAGTTGTAGAGAATGTAAAGTATAAAGTGTGAAGTTAAAATATGAACTACCTAGTATAAAGTTAGAAGTTGAAATACGAACTATGTCAAGATAAAATCCATTCCTAAAAGTAACTTTAAAGGCAAGTAGTTCTGGAAATAACTGCGTTCATGTGTTGTTAATTTACAGAAGCCAGTTATTTTTGTTGGTAGCTGCTTAACATCCCCTCTATGCTCATATGTTCTTTGCATTTTGAGGGATTTATGAGTGTATAAATTATGCAGCATTGATATTTTATTCTTTCAACCAGCTCTGAACTCTCTAGAGGTTGCAGCTGACATGACTTAGTACAGTAAGAAACATGTTATTACCGACTATAATTCTGGAGTATATCTGATTTGTGTTCAACATCTATATATATATATATATATATATATATATATATATATATGTGTGTGTGTGTGTGTACACACCACAGGATAGCGAATGTTATGACAACCACCATGGCAAGGCACATAAAAATGAAAACATACTACAAACACCTGAGTTCTGAAAACCGAAAATTTAATGAATAAATAGCTAAAACTGGTTTAACATTGAAAGATAAGTGCTTTCAGGTACATAGCTACACCCTTCATCAGATCTAATAACTTTTCCTCAGTGTAAGAATCTAAAAGTCAAAATCCACTAATCACAGTTCAGTGTTTGAATCTGCACCCTCTGAGGACGGCTTGGAGAGGAAGACATGAGTTAAGACCGAGGGGTGTGTCTTGCACGTAAGTTGCCAATCCAATGCATCTCAGCCGTTTCTGTTCTTAAACAGATATCACCACTCCTTGCATCTGCTAATGCAGCTTGGAACACTTGAACAGAGAAAATTATGACCAGCATTTAGAGCATTGGAAGATTCTTCATATTTCTTAAGCGTATGTCACTTATGTGCTTAGAAATCCTTTCTTTCAGCTGCCTATTAATTTTACAAGCATAAAACGAAGTACATTGCTGGCAGTAAGCAGTATAAACATATGTGGTTTTACAATCAGCATAGCCGTTCAGTCTCTATGCTCTTCCAGTAATCGGATGTACAAAAGCTTGTTTTTCCGAGTTGTATCTACAGGAATTACATAGTCTGCAGGGAAATGTGCCCTATTTGTCAAAGACTGATCTCTTTTTCACAGTCCTATGACATATCAGCCATTTAAGATTCTTGCCATGTTTTGAACTCAAAAGATTTTTCACCCACTATACTTTTAATATGAACATCACTACTTAAAATTCTCCAGTTGTCTCTTACGATATTGCAAACATAATGGACATTGCTTGAGTAAGTTAGCGTCACTCTTGCTTTCACCTGACATTCAGTATTTGCAACCAACAGTGAATTGTTCATAACCTTCTCCGAATAAAAAGGTTTCCCCGTAGTGTTCTTAAGCTGTTTAACCTCTACTAACTTGTCCATAACATCCTTCTTCATATAACCTCTCTGCAAGAAATACTGACCTAAAACTCTCTTTACATTAGATAGTTCTTCATCATTTGTATGTAATCTTGAATATCTGAGTAATTGACCTTTGGGCTCATCATCGTAAATATGACATGGGTGCATACTTGTATGATCTAACAAACTGTTCTTTTTGCATTTCTTAGGATGAACGGCTGTTGTAATACCTCCTCCTTCATCAGAGCACAGAGTAACATCCAAAAAACTCAACTGTTTATAAGAATACTGCATAGTGAATCTTAAAAAGTCTGTAGTAGAGTCTAATTATGTCACAAACCTTTTTAAATCCTGTAAACTGCCTTGCCGTAAAAAAATAGATGTTGTCGACAAACCTCTTATAATATCTTATATGAGTTAAAAAGTCATTATTGGCAAACACATAATTGTTCTCCCAGTCAGCTAGCACAAGATTTGCATATGTGTTAGCACAGGGGGTGCCCTCAACAAACTCCAACACCTTACCTACACAACCAACTCTGCCAATAAATATCATCTTCATATAAAACACATTGTTGTTCAGTATCAGTTTCAGTAAGCGACATAGAAGATCCACAATGCCCTTACAATCATTTGCATTGTGGAGTAAAAAAATTCTTAGCTGCTGTTATGCCAAAACTATTTGGTATCACAGTAAACAAATATGAACATTTAAGGTAACCATGTAGAAGGAATTAAAGCCATTCAGTGAAACAGTACTTTGATATAATGTCTAAAGGGACTGTTCAGTATCTTTTAACACTGCTAGTGCAGACTTTAAAACATTTTTTAGTTGTCATTAAGTATATATTGATATAGGTTAAGTTGCCCAACCTTTGCCATTCACTATAAGTCGCATAGGTGGATTCTTGTAGTACTTATATATCTTAAGGAGACCCTTAATATCCTGAACAATTAGACTAGACACAAGTAAAAACGGTCTCTCATCCAATATATGATACTTCAATAAATCAGAAAGTCAGTCATTTATCAACTTAATCATTCTTTTCACTTGTAAAGCATTAGCATCCACCAATTCAAAGCTGGCAGTATCAGACAAATATTCCGTCATTTTCTTATACACAGGAGGGGTCCATAAGCACAATGGCACCTCCTTTATCAGCCTGGCAGATCTTTATATATCTGCGTGTGTGTGTATATATTTATATGTATTTGTATGTGTCTTTCGGCTTTTCCCGGTTAGGGATCGCCACAGCGGAACTCCGCTAATGATTGGCAATTGATTTTTACGTACCGGCTTGCCAGGCCTGACGCACAACCTTCAACGAAAGTACGCCCATTCACGCATGACTCCACTCAGAAGACGCTCTAGCTGAGAATCGATCCGGACAGCGTCATACTGTGAGGCGACAATGCTACCGCAGCACCACCACCGTATATATATATATATATATATACACACACACACACACACACACGCACACAAACATATATATATATATAAAAAATATACACATATATATATATATATATATATATTTTATATATATATATATATATATATATATATATATATATATATGCAAATATAGCTATATATGTATATATAGACGTATATGTATAGATCTGTATATATTAGATGTGTGTATATGTGTGTGTGTGTGTGTGTGTGTGTATATATATATATATATATATATATATATATGTATAGATGTGTATATATATATATATATATATATATATATATATATGTATATAGATGTGTATATATGGTACCAGTACAAAATCTCGAGATCCCACAGTCTTGACTTGACTTTCAATATTCTAAAGCCATAATATTGAGATTGTGGAATCTCGAAATTGAAAAAAACAAACAAAAAAAATGACAACATTTAAAAACTTCGAGATCACACTACAGTGAAGAGAACGGAAATGTTTCCGTTCCGCACTGTATAGGGATCTACATTACCATTCTCTTCACTGTACAGTGATCTCGGAATTAGTATGTTTAAGTTGCAGGGGGTGTGGTGGGTGCATGAGTGCTTGCCCACCTGCAAAAACTTGTTTTTAAATGTCATCTTTTTTTTTTTTTAATTTTACAATTTTGAGATTCCACAATCTTGACATTATGGCTTTGGGATATTGAAAGTCGAGATTGTGGGATATCAAAATTTACAAGTGGACCCGTATATATAAATAAATATATATATATATATATGTTCATAAGTGTTTACTAGGCTGACAACTTCAATGGTCTTTTTAAGCCTAGCCATGCATCACAAATCTCTGACAAGTTCTGATACTCTTGATAAGTGTAAACATGGGGCTGGGAGATGAACCATTTACAAGTTGCCTGTGTCCACTAGAGATGTAGGTGCCAAACCAGGGATGACTTTCCAGTTTCCCATCCAATTGTCCAAGTTGCATTATATCACAGACAAGGTTTAAGCCTTTAGAATGGGTCACCCTTGGACACCATGTGCAGCTCTTGTGGGCAAATTACCTCAAATCAGAACACATCGATGCCCTCCAGGCATTCCAAGCTTTCTTACAACAGGGGACACTTCTGTTATATACAGACAACACCACTGTACTGTGGTATATCAACAAGCAGGGAGGAACCAAGTCTTACTTGCTGTGCAGGCTAGCCCTTTTTTATGGGAATTGGCTGCCTCACAGGGAATCTCCCTGCAGGTGACCTACATTCACTCTCTCCACAATGAACCAGCAGATTATTTGAGCAGAACCAGCACAAACAACCACGAATGGATGCTGCACAGAGATGACTTCCTTGATCTGGTCCACAGGTGGGGTGTACCTCAAATAGACCTGTTTGCCTCCACCATCAATGGGCACTTCCTGGCTTTTGCACCAGGACAGCCAAACCACAGGCACTGGCAACAGATGCCTTCTCAGTTTCATGGTAGGGGAAATATCTATATGCACCCCCCCCCCTTCCCACTCATTCAGAAGGTTCTGCTAAGAATTTAACAGGACAACCAGAAAATCTTGCTGCTGACTCCTTACTGGCCCAGACAGCACTGCTTCCACTTACTCCTACACTTGTCCAAGGGCAGTCACCACAATTTACCCCACAGAGTGGACCTTTTCACACAACAAGGTGTCTCTAATCCATCCACAGTGGCAGATTCTTCACCTTACCATGTGGCTGATAGGATTGTGATCCCATTTAGACACCTTTACAGTGAGGACGTGCTCAATGTCCTGCAGGAGGCCAGGAAACCAAATACTGGAAAATCATCTCTCTCAAAGTGGAAACGGTTCACTATTTGGTGTCATAAAAGACAGCTGGATCCTCTTCTCAGCAAACCCCCTCTAGTGCTGTCTTATTTGTGTGAGCTACTGCAGACTGGACTGGCTGTCTCATCCATCAATGCCCATCTGTCTGCTATTTCAGTCTGTCTCTGGATCCCCCATTAGCATCCAGACTCCCTTGCAACCTCTTCCTCAAAGGGGTATTGCACGTTAGGCCCCCAGGAAACCCATTCCCCCACTTTGGCACCTCAACTATGTGCTAGAGAAACTTACGCTACCTCCTTTTGAGCCAGCAGACAAAGCTTCATTAAAGCACTCTACTTGGAAAACTGTTTTATTAATGGCCCTAACCTCAGCCTGGAGAGTGTCCGAACTCTAAGCCCTTATGGCTGCTCCTCTCTTCCTAGTTTTCCACAAGGACAGGGTTACCCTCAGAACAAACTCGTCCTTTATGCCCAAGGTAGTCAATAACCTGTCCGTCAATCAGGCCATACAGTTACCCGCTTTTTTTTTTTCCAAACCCTCAAGGAGACAGTGAGAGAGTGCTGCATTGTCTGGATATTCACAGGCAAATCAGATTCTACATGCACAACACCAAGTCTATCAGACAGGCTGAACAGCTTTTTGTATCCTTTCACTCCAGACCTCTGGGGAAGGCAGTGAGCAAGCAGACTATTTCTACTTGGATCTCCAAAGCCATTACCTTCTTGTACCAATGCCATGGTAAGTCCCTGCAGGGTACAGTTAAAGCTCATTCCACAAGAGTAATGGCATCTTCAGGAGCCTTTTCAAGGGTCTGGATACCTCTTCTATCCTGGAACCTGCTGCTTGGTCCTCAATCCACACCTTCACCAAGCACTACAAACTGGACCTCATCTCCAGATCCAGGGCAGGATTCGCCAGGTCTATCCTTCATGGATTCCTGGTGTCTGCCTCTAGACCACCACTCCAACCTCAGTGAGCTGTGGCACTCACTCATATGCAGAATACTGCAACATGGGAAAAGAAGGACATAGAAAAGTTGTGTAAAATCTTACCATAACCATAGACGTCCTTCTCTTCCATGTTGCAGTATTCCTTACAACCCTCCTTCCCCTCTTGAGAGCTAATTACTTCCCTTTCTGGATTGCAGTAATATAGCATTGCCCTTACAGGACTGGCTCTGACCGGGGATACTTTTCTGAGAGCTGGTATGTGCGGATGTTATCTTTATGGGCCATGAACTCTCATCCACATCAGAAGTCTCACTCACCACAGAGGGACTGAAAGCTTTTGGATACTCGCCGTACATATGTGAGACTGAAGGGTAAACCCATATGCAGAATACTGCAACATGGAAGATAAAGACTTCTATGGTTATGGTAAGATTTTACACAACTTTTCTTTCTTTATTGATGTTAAAAACATCTTCAGAATAAGTAAAACAACTGTGTTTAAATAAAGTCAGACAGTAATACAGTAGAATGCACCACCCAATAAAAACAAGGAAAAGGCTGAATTTAAGAGTAAATGTAGTCAGTCATCTATTGAGAAACCGCAGTAAACAAGCAGTAAAACATGTCAGCCTCTAGTGTTCTTGTATTGTAAAAATACAGTAAACAGTAAGTAAACATAAGGATGCAACCCGGGGGTCAACTGAGCCAGTGCAATTTGCATTTAATATTAAGAATATCACATTATGGTGGGATTAGTTTATTTTGTTTTACTATGGTGACTGAAGTTTTTATTTTAATATATATCAATGTGTGTGTGCATATATATATATATATATATATATATATATATATATATATATATATATATATATATATATATATACATATATATAAATATGTGTATATATTTGTATCCGATGCCTAGTAACTATGAACTTGTCTGTTAATCCTTCCCCTTTGCAATATTACCAGCTTATCATTTTTTTAGTGTTACATAGACAATTAATTCTTCAAGGGCAGCAGGCACTGAATTTGTAGATGAAACACTAAAATGTAAAGTTGTTTGCCAGCAGCAACCTCTTCATTACTTACAGATCTCTTTATTGTGAACTTATTCGGATCACTTTTAATTCTGCAGAGATTGTGCTTATTAACTGGTACAAGGTACTAGTCTGGATCTTTTTTAACTCATACTTGGTTTAACAATGTTGTTTGTTACAAGGTCCTTCCTTGCCCTTCTGGCTCTGCTATATTAAATTGGACCTAGTAGTACTTTCTGTCAATTGCTGTATAAACCGACTGTGGAAACACTCCGGTTGTACTGTTTGTTAAGCATACTAGTTAAGACTGCTGAATCTCTTCTGTTTTAAGGTCTCTAAAGCACTCTTTATAGACGGGTGTAAAACTGCTGTTACAAGGTTGTTTGATGCATTTTAGACAAACTGCTTAGCAACTGTTTCACATTTGTTCTCACCTATGATATTTCTGTTCTCCTGTTCGATAGAATTTTGTATAGTTGTAGACTTTGCTATTGGTCAGTACCTTATAATGTGATTGCCCATAACCAATTGTATGCACTGAAATACTGGGTTCACTATCCTATTTTACTATTCAAAGAACTGCATTTTTATTTTCTAATCCCTTCTATATCTGTTTGTCCCCACCACTCTAGGTTTGAATCTCCTATCTTACAGTAGAACTGATAAGTATCTACCTACCCGGTGAAAAGACCCCCAGCAAACAAATCTTCCTATACCTCCATAGCATAGAACTTCCCATCCTGCTTAGGAACCCTGTTCACTAAGAGGCAATAAAGTACGTTCTATTCTTACTTAGTGGTAACACTGTACACTTGTATATTCCTGCTATATTTATATAACTATATGACCTAGCCAAGCCACCCAGCAGCCATACTCTCCTCCCCATCCCTTACTTCTTATATTTTTCCTTCTCCTTGGACTGTCTCCTGCTACTTGATATCTTGTTCTTCACTCCCTGTGAGGTGTCCTGCACCTAGCTAATTTTAGGAGCCCTCGCAAACCCTGTTACCTCTTATCTCTGCTCTCTAACCCCTACTGTAATTTCTCACTTTGCCCACTAGATGACATTCTAAACCAGGTCATCTTCTAATACTTCCATCTTTCTCCCGTTCTTAACCCTAGTCTCAGTTTAGCCCTGAGCACTCTAAACTAGACGTTGAACCTTCTATTGGCCACCCTTGTTTTCCTCATAATTAACTACTTTTTTTTCACTATTACTGTACCTCTGTATCCTGTACCTTCCCTGTTCTTCCTCCCCCCATACCTACTCTTCCCACCTACTGCTCCCAGTAGTCAGCAGCCCACTGATTGTTTTCTGCTGCCATTCATCACTGACCTGTTCTTCCCGCTCCGTTCTCCCTGCGGGCTCACTCCACTCCCCTACCCTACCCCAATTCCCACCCACCCCCAGTGCTCCTAGCCATATACTTCTGTAGCCACACCCCCACCCATGATCTTCCTATCACTACCTACTTTCACCTAACAATCCCACCCCCAACCTCTATATCACACTAATTAGTTTATTACCTCTTTTCAAGCCCACTCCCTAACCTCTTCACAGAAAACCCTCCATTACTAATATTTTTAGTTTTTCCCTCTTAAACCACATTTATTTCATTTAACTATACTCTTCTACCATTAACTTTCTCTTCCTCATACTGCACTTTTCTCCTTCTCCCTCCTTACCCTTATTCTATTTCTCTCCTTCACTCAACAAACTCCAACACCTTACCTACACAACCAAATGGACCCAACACTTAAGTATTATCATACTAACCTGCTACTCTTAATTACAACTCTTGCTTCTCTTACAATACCATACACACTCAACTCCATTGAACACTTTTCCCTTCCTGGACATCGCCACCCCTACCAAGAAACTTTACCTGTTTCTCTCATTAACTCCCTCAACCATAGTAACATAACCTCTACCTCCATCTATGTACTTCCAAAGTAGCATAGATCTACCCATATTACTTACTTACTTTATAAAAAAAAAACCCAAACTACTACTACAAAATCCTTAAACTTGTTCAATATCCACAGCCTCACCCACTACTAGATGGCGATATTCATCCTAACCCTGGCGCCAACACTGATATTACCAATAACCCACCCGACCTAACTACTCCATCGATCTCCACCCTAAATAGATCATCCAACTCCCTCCTGATAGCTCACCTCAACATCCGTAGCATTAATAATAAAATCACCCACCTACATGCACTCTTAGATGTGCACTCATTTGATATTCTCTGCATTTCAGAGACATGGCTAAAGCCCTCAACTCAGGACCATGAGATCACCCCTCCTGGATACAACATCCTGAGATGTGACCGGATAAAGGGTGGAGGGATAGCCATTTTGTATAAATCTGAACTCCAACTTTC
>NC_056731.1:643740215-643765215 GCF_019279795.1 Protopterus annectens | reverse complement strand
TCGCTGCTTAAACAGAAAATGTTGATAAATTCTGAAGGTGCAGAAAACAAAGAAATGCAGGATTTATTGCATGCAGCTGAGCAAGTTGGAAAGCATACTTTGCAATGTGGTTTTGATTCTTTGGAGGCCTCCTGCAGGGCCGCTGTCACGGGTTCTGTCATTAGGAGGCATGCTTGGTTAAAGGAACAAAATTTACCAGATCATGTTAAAGCAAAATTATTAGATGCTCCATTACAGCATGATACTTTGGTGTTAAAGCAGAAGAGGTGTTAAAGAAAATGGACGACAAAGCTAAATCTATGCAAACAGTCAAGGATTTCTTACAGGTACAACCTCCAAGATTTAGCAGACACTGACCTACAAAGAATTGGTCCCTTCCAGTGTCAGACAGATGACAAAGTGGCAGATACAGACACCCAAAAGGCAAATCCCAGCCCCAAGCTTCATACAGGCCAAAACAATGGGGTGCTTCTACCTCCAAAAGTGGAGAAGACAAATCACAGCCTTACAGGAAACAGTCCCAATGACTTCCCCCTGCCTGCGCCAAGTACTTATCTTCTGGCAGCACTGTTAGGTGGAAAACTAGCACTTTTTTTCTCAAAATTGGCACACAATAACCCAGGATAAATGGGTATTAGACATAGTTTCACAGGGCTACAAGTTTCACTTTCATACCCTGCCAATGGCAAACGGTTGGCCAGACCTACCAAAAAAACAATGGGCAGAGCCACAAAAACAAGTCTCATCCCTCCTGGACATGAGGGCCATTCAACTAGTACCAGAACAAGAGCAGGGACAAGGATTTTATTCAAGACTGTTCTTGGTACCCATTCTAAACACATATCTGGATATACCAAAATTCAAAATGTTGACCTTACAGCAGCTTCTGCCCATGCTGGGCAAGAAGGCTTGGCTTGTGACTTTAGACCTAGAAGAGGTTATATCTGCATGTCCCAATTAGACAAACATGCAGAAGATACCTCAGAGTCAAAGCTGGCTCAGTGCACTACCAATTATCTGCACTACCCTTTGGCTTATCTGCTGTGCCTAGGGTCTTCACAAAGTGCCTGGCACCAGTAATTGCATTCTGCCCACAAAGAGGAATACAAATATATCCTTACTTGGACGACTGCCTCATACAAGCAGAGAACAAGGACATTCTACTACAGCATCTGGCATTTGTAAAAAGATTACTACCATGCCTAGGGTGCACAATCAACGAACAGAAATCAAAACTAGTACCCTCTCAAGAGATAATATTTCTGGGTGCAAGCTTAAATACAACTGCCCAGATGGCTTATCTCACGCCAGACAAACAAAGGCAACTGACTACCTATTTCAAATTGTTGGCAATAAAGGCCCAGTTATCTGCAAGAAAAATTCTGCAGGCTTTGGGCTTCATGGCATCCTGTATTCTACTAATTCCATGTGCAAGACTGCATATGAGGAAACTTCAGTGGTATCTAAAAAGTGTTTGGACTCAGCATTGCCACAGCCTGGAAACAATAATTACTCTCATTCCCTGCTTGCAACAGGAGTTTCAATGATTGGCGAAGGCCTGTCACCAGAACAAGGGACAGCCAATCACCTTACCCCCAGCCAGGCAGACATTGAGAACGGATGCATCAGATTATGCCTGGGGGGGGGGCACACATGGCAGGAAGATGTAATCAAGGCACATGGTCCGCCAACCAAATGCATCTACATATCAATCAAAATGAGATGTTAGCTGTTCAGAATGCCCTGACAGCCCTCAAGGACCTACTTCACCCGGGACAACTACTGATAAAGACAGACAATACCATGGTCATGTGGTATATAAACAAGCAGGGAGACACTCATTCTTACCCCCTCTACAGACTAGACATGACCTTGTGGGATACAGCATTGACTTACCGAGTACATCTGCAGGCACAATTCCTGCCAGGAAAGATAAAAACTCTGGCAGATGAACTAAGCAGAAACCTCATGGATCCCCACGAGTGAAGATTGGATCCACAAGTCTTCAACATGATAACAAGGAAATGGGGATGCCCGGACATAGACCTATTTGCCTCTCCTCACAACTGCCAACTAAAGTGATTCTGCACAAGGACTTATCACAGACAAGCATTGAAAGTGGATGACCTATCTTTCAGCTGGAAAACCTTAGCAGTATATGCCTTTCCTCCACTGCCTCTCCTCCCCAAGGTACTCCTAAAGGTCAGACAAGAGAAGCCAAAAATGATACTGATTGCCCCAGACTGGCCCCGCCAGTACTGGTATCCAATCCGAAGTAACTTGTCTCAATGCCCAGCCTGGACCTTACCTCAAATACCTCACCTACTGTCCCAACAAAACAATCAGATCTTGCACAGCCAACTCAAAACCTTAAATCTGGCAGCATGGCGGATAATGTAGTCATACAAAACACACCTCTCACTAAAGCGGTGATGGATGTCATTTTGGAGGCCAGGAGGCCTAGTACTAGAAAATCTTATGATGGAAAATGGAAGAGATTCTGTGCCTGGAACCAGGCACAAGGACTTGACACAGCAGTACCAAATATTTCTCAGATTTTGCAATACTTAACTGAGATGCTGGACAAAGGCCAATCCTTTTCATGATTTAAAATTCATGCCTCTGCCATTTCAGCTCATTACAATACAGAGCCACCAATCTTTTCTCATCCTTTGTTAAGGCAATACCTCAGAGGAGCCAAAAACTTAAGGCCTCCAAGGAGATCACCAATACCTGCATGGGACCTCAATTATGTTTTGAGAAAACTCACTCTGCCCCCTTTTGAGCCAGCCGCTACAGCTGATATAAAGTTTTTATCTTGGAAAACAGCTGTGCTCCTAGCAATAACCTCTGCAAGACGAGTCTTAGAGCTACAGGCACTCATGGCTGTGGAACCTTTTATTATTTTTTATCCAGACAGGGTTTCTCTGAGGACAAACCCGACATTTATGCCTAAGGTAGTGTCCAGTGTGGCCCTTAACCAAACTATTCATTTGCCAACTTTTTATCCAAACCCACAGAATAAGGGGGAGAGAATTCTGCATTCTTTGGACATACACAGACAGCTACGCTTCTACTTGAACAGAACCAAAGCTTTCAGAAAGACTGAGCAACTACTAGTAGCATATGCTGTAGGATCACAAGGAAAGGCTATCTCAAAGCAGACTGTTTCAAAGTGGATAGGCCACTGCATTCATTTCTGCTATTCACAACATGGCAAGCCACATTCAACCAGAGCAGCAGCCACTTCAGCAGTCTTCCTCAGGGGAGTACCAACCAAAGACATTTTAGAGGCTGCTACCTGGAGTTCAGTGCACACCTTTACAAAGCACTATCGTTTACCACTCTACTCTAAATCCAGGGCAGGCTTTGCCACTGCAGTTTTTCAGGGCCTCATAGCCACTCCTAATGCTATTTAGCTCCAACCTCCCAACCATAGCTTTGGGCTTCAACCCAAGTGTAATGACTGCAACAGTGAAACACGAAGAACATAGTACAGTTGTGTACACTTACCATAAATGTAGATGTTCGAGTGTATTCACTGTTGCAGTCCAAGTTACCCACCCACCATCCCCCATCTCTTTTTGCTGGAACTTAGCTGCACTTCTCTAATCTATACAACCTATGTGGTGTATTTGCTTGTAGATGAAGGTATAATATATTTTGGTGCATGCATCTTTGATTGACATATTTTTAGCCTTCCATTTTGGGGGCCCCAGACATCTGGCAAGAAAAACTGAAGAAAATGGTGTCGGCTGCATCTTTTATACCCCTGGCGCACTGACGTCAGGGAAGAGGCGACAGCAACCAACGCTGGACCTAGACTTTGGAATTCAGGCCGACTGAGGGTAGCCTGCCAGCAGGATAACCCAAGTGTAATGACTGCAACAGTGAATACACTCGAACATCTACATTTATGGTAAGTGTACACAACTGTACTTTTCAGATGTTCTCTCCTAGACCTTTCTTTGCATGACCTTTGCCTTTACTAGCCCGTGAGTTTTATTATGCCAAGTCTATCACTATCATAGTTTTGGACTTAGACAAAGCTATTTGTGATCACATCCTTATCTACTTCTTTAGTGGGCCTATTGATGTATTGTCCTGTTCCAATAGCTGTTCCAAGTTCTGGTTCCAAAGTTATTGACATCAGTCTGTATGATGTTGATGCCTTCAGATTTATCTGCTCCGACTGCTGGTCCTGTCTCATGGCTTTAGTCATCAGCATTTATGACATGACTTTCCAATGCTGATGGGCTTCCTGGCAGTGATACCAAGGTTCACTGCACTGGGGCCTTACTCTCTTACAAGCATTGATGCCATTGAGGTTAGCCATCCAGTTGTTGGCAGAATATATTTGATGTTCACTTCAGATACAGAATTTAAAGCACCCCTACAATGATCTACTGTGGAATCTGTTTTCCTCCAGATATTGTCACACACATGAGCAGCAGACCAGTGTCTCTCAGAAACTGTAGCTAACCTGCTTGTCAAGCAGTAGAACAGGTGGACTAAAGGGTCTTGACAGTACTCCATTGTGGCCCAAAAGGCATGCTTCAGTTTTATTTTTAGATTTTCCCTTACAAGAAGGCAATGTGCAAGAGGAAGCCCAAACCTGATGTCAAAATGGGGAGAGTTTATTTTCATCCACCTCTGATGATCCAAAATGTAGGGATATCTTAGAGATGATGGTTTACTGACCTAGTATTCTCTTTGAAACGAATATTGAAACAGGTGTTTTTTTTCCACCTAGCAGTCTTTATGGGTGGTCCTCCACTGATGCTCATGTCCAGCTTTGTCATCAGTGCAGCATGAGAAAACCTAGGTACTGTGGGTGTATTTCTAATGAAATGAGATAGGGTTCTTTTGCGAAGAAGGGATTAGAACTTCTGGACTTCTGAACAGTGTCATAGTGGTAGGCACCCTTAAGAAGGGTCAAAGCCCAGCAGTATATCCTCCTGAATAAGAGTGTAGGGTCAGGTATATGTACCTCCAGTGTCTCTCTAAGGGCTATAAACTGTCAAGCTCATGTGATACTTTTCCAGCAAGATATGTTTGATACACCTATTCTGTCACTGGATCATTTAGTCATGGACAACTAAAACAAAAATTACATTCCTAATTGATAACTTTGTCATCCATTTTGAATCTCATAATGTTGGTACAGTAGAATTCTCCTTAATATTTATTTAAAGCTGAAGGCTTAGGTGTCACGTTGTGATGGCAGATCTGGGTTAAGCTTACAGATTTCACCCAGAACATGACATTCCTGAATTCAGCCTTTCAGGATCCCACCATTTTTGTGTCTCAAGTTAATGTTTACCTGTAGAACATGAAGAAACAAGCTAAAAGTTTTTTTGGTTGTTGGAGTGAAATTTTCTTAATCTTCTTGGTGCTTCTTTTTTAGATTGCTGAGAAGTCTGTATGAGGTATGATTCAGTGTGGACATCAATAGAATTAGCAGTCTGAATTAAACCAAAGCTTCCATGATAAATTCCTGCAGTCACCTCCCCAACCTAGGCAAAGGGCCCCAAGAATAGGTTGGTGGCCATTGGTTACCTTCTGTTGGTGGGCATCTGAATATCAGCCTCACTAGCCTTATCTGTAAGGCATTGGAGTGCATCATTATGGAGCTCATAATCAAAGACATAAACATTGTTTTAACCCTGGTCCCAATCCAGTTTGTGTTTGATAAAGGCAGACTTTGCCTTTTGAAACTAGTGGACTTTTTGAATGTCATTAAGGCATTAGACTTGGATTAATTGGTCCAAGACCGAAACCTTTGAAACAATTCCACAGTTGTGCATCATTGATAAAATAATCCAGTTAAAGGTAATCCCCTGTTTAACCTCAGTATAGCAGTATGATTTAATTGAACCCAGTCGGTTATTGTTGCAGGCCTAATCTCAACTAGCAGTTTTGTTGCCAGCAGTGTCACTCAGGGATTGGTTCTGGGGCCACTCTCTTTTTTTTGGTATTTACTTCTCTGATGTTAAAGCAGACACCAGAGGCCTGTGGCAAGTGAAGTTGAACAATGCCTGCAAACCTGGAGCTGTCTTAAATAACTAAGATCTATGCATTATCCAGGAGGGCCTAATTCAAGCTAACAACTTGTGCTTGGAGCATGACCTCAAACTAAATGCCAACAAATGTAGTGTTGAATCTTTTTTTGGGCAAATCTAAGCACTCTTGCTCTTATCATATTGATGTCACCTCTCTAAAAATCATCTCTGTCAGTAGAGACTTGGGCACTTTCATTGACAGTGAGTGATCCTTTGATCACAGTGTGACTGCTGTTATGAAGTCCTTGTTTATATCCAGACTAATCCCAAGAGGTATGTCTTCTATATTCAAGGAATTCTTTATTCCCCCTCTTCTCCTCCCTTTTCAGAGAAACACGAGAATATTATCCCCCTTTGCTATTTACATAGCTAGGCATATTGGCCAGCTCAAAGAAACTGTGGCATGTCCATATCAGGAAAAATCAGACATTTACCCTAATCTCCCATTGAGAGAATATTTCTGCTTTGTCTCTACCTTGTAGAGGTTAAGCAGAGTGATTATTTGACCCTTTTTAAGTGTAACCTGGATAACTTGATCAGCAGTCATCCACACCTCTAGACCTTAGGGGAAAGGGGCCAAAGGTAGGTCAGCTTCTGGTATTAATTTATGTCTTGGTAAATGGGTGGCATCATTGGCTAAGCTACAAATCGTCCACTGGATCAACAGCCTAATATGAACCTATGAATAGTAGATATGAATGAGGAAGCCCATCCTCTGTAACATACTTACCATCTTCCTGCCTCCTACTTGGTGACCTTTGTGATCAATCAAATATGTCTAGTTTGATACATGACTTCTCTTCATGTATGGCACCAAATTATCTGCACCTGTTTTATAAATAATGGCTCATCTAATTTGTATAAAATCTTTATGAACTAATTTTGCATATTTTATATGTAGTGAATGCAGTTATTTTTTATAAATACCTACGTATCTTCTCTGGATCCCCTATCGTGTTTTTTTTTCTTCATCATTTTAACTCTGGCCTGAGTGGTGTCTGAACAGAGTCCTCCTCTGAGCAGTCTACCTCATTCGTTTAATAAACAAACAAGTAAATAAACAGAGGCCTGATGACTGGAAGACATTAACTACTAGTCTGTTGTACAACTGGGGTGAGATGTTAATATTAAACCCAGGAAAGCAAGCTTTTAAGCCCAGTGGCAGGGAGAGTTTGAGGAGAATCCTGAGGTTGCTTTCCTAGAGGATAACAGTCTTATGGACAGCTAACATGATGTTGTAGGCAGTAGAAATGTCAGTCAGATCTAGTCAGTTTTATGATTGGGGTACAGAAGTGAACAGGCTAGTAATCAAATTCCAAACAAGGAGATGGAAGCGAACGATAAAATACCAAAACATAGAAGTCATAGAAGTGGTCCCTAAAGAATTAAGGGGTGGTATGTAGGAAACAAAATTAGAATATGGGGAGTTATTTTGGCAGATAACATTGGAAGCCACAAAAAGGCCATGTCTTAATGATATGCTTTCCATAGCTTCTGTACTAAAATTGAGAAGTGCTAAATTGTAAGTTGCCACTAGATGGCAGCATTGACAGACATTTTTTGTTATGACCTTTATGTTCAAATTACTACTTTTTAAAAATTACCATTTTCATGTTATACAATACTATTAGATTTTTAGGAATATTTTAACTGTTTCTTTTATAATGTTTAACAGGTATGGTTTTAACAATATTTATATTTATATTTACGATGTCATGTTTTTTTATATAATTAGTGCTTCCATCTTGGAATGAGTGCTTCTATTTTGTTCAGAAATTGGATATAACTTAATTTATATTTAATTGTTTTGTTGGTTGTAATTGTTTGATTGATCATGGTCCTGTTGGACAATCAGTTTTGACCATCTATTTAAGAGTACTTCACTGTCATTCTGTGTTTGCACTCTGAAGAAGACGTTTCGAAAATGTATATTGTGTGTAAAGCGTTTGTGGATTGTTTTCATTAAATCTTTGGACTTGAGTCTTGGTCTGGACCCTTATTTGGTTCTCCACTGCGAACCTTGTTTTTGGTTCTAGTAATCAAATTGGTTTGCCTGGATCTTATGATCTTCTCAAGTACCTGTTAGGAAACCTGATGGTGTTGGTGGCAGAAATTGAGACGAAGGAATGTGATTTGCGAATGGCAAGAGTCAGAGGGCTGTGATGATAGGGACAGTGTCACTAATAAGGAAAATGGTTGTTGGAGTGCAACAAGGACTAGGCCTGGGTCTGATTCATTTAATTTCATAGGCTAGTACTAGGCTATTGACCCTAGGGCCTATACAAGTCTAGCCATAACAATTCCCTCGCTATTTCTTCCCACAGTATTTACTTCCCTGGACCCCTGTCTAGCAGGGCGACTGATCCCCGGGATGAATTTCCTATCTCCCATCCAGTTATCAAGATTCCTTTTGAAGAGGGCCAAAGAGGCGCTCTGCTTGACATATATGGGCAGTCTATTCCAGAGTCTGGGGAGTCTCTGCGTCAGGAACATATCCCTCCAGCATGTTTACCTATCCCTCCAGCATGCTTTGTTCATTGTGATGACAAGGTTTAGATCCCTGGAGTGTGTGTTTCTGAGGGATTGGGATTTCTTTTAAGTGTAGCATGTCCAACAGCTCTGGATTTGACATGGCCTTGTATGTTAAGCAGAGATCGCATTTGAGTAGATTATATGCGACAGAGTATAGGTGGAGTTTTTTTTTAGATGGTCAGCATTGGGCATCTGCTTTAGGCATGTGAATCTTTTAGTGAGGTATTTCTAAGGCCTTTCCAGTTGTCTTGAGAGGTACATACCAAATGGGGCGTTGTGTTCTATAATGGGTCTAATGAGGGATAAGTACAGTGGGACTATGACCTCCTTTTTTCCTGGATGAAAAGTCCTTAGTGATGAGGTGTGCCACATAGAAGGATTTCCTGACTGTTGTGGTGATGTGTTTATCAAATGTGAGACCACTGTCCACCTGTGTCCATAAGTCTGTTATCACACTTTTGGTGTTTAGCCACCTATGTGGTAATTCACGGGTACATGTTTTTTCCCAAAGGGGATAACTATACATTTCTTGGTATTGATCTTGAGCCCATGGCTCTGGCACCAAGCATCTGTTTCTGTAAGGCCCTTTTGTAGAATATCCACATCATTTGTGGATTCAATAATGGCTCCCAGTTTGCAGTCATCTACGAACTTTGTTAGCCAGAGTCCCTTAGTGTTGGCCTGTACTTCAGAGAAGTAGATGCCAAACAAGACCTGTTCCAGGACTGAACTCTGAGGTACTCCACTTGCCACTTGTCTGGAGCTGGATTTGGAGCTACCTACTTTTACAGTGTGGGTTCTATCAGTAAACCAGTTGGCAACCCATCGAGTGATGTAGGGATTAATGCCGAGCTTAGTAAGTTTATCTGTGATTCCAAAGTGGGGGATGGTGTTGAAGGCCTTGGCGAGGCCCAGATAGGCTGTGTGGACCACCTTACCCTTGTCCACGGCTTTGGAGACTGATTTGAAGAAGTCAATCAGGTTCAGGAGACAAGATTGGCCCTTCACGAACCCAAACTGCATGGGGTCCAGTGTTTGAAGGTTGCCAGTGTCTTTGTTTATAAGTTCCATGATAATAGGTTCCATGGCCTTGCAGATCAGGCTCATCAGACTGATGGGGCGGTAGTTCCTGGGATCCAAGGTGGATCCCCCCCTTGTGGAGTGGGATAACTGTAGCTGTGTGCCACTTAGTGGGCACGAAGCCTGAGGTGAGGCCATGATTAAACATGACACTTGGGTGAGGTGCCACTTCATTTTGTAGTTCAAGTAGTACACAACCTGGGATGTCATCTGGTCCCATGGATGCTGTATTCTTAGCTTTGGAGAGTGCGTTTTTTACCTCTGTGGCCGTTATTATTGAAATTTGGCAATCTTTCAATACTGAGATGGGCCCTTTAGGGAGGTGAGATGGGAGTGAAGTTTGTACTGAATCGATCTGCCAGGATATTGGCAATATCCTTGGGATCAATATATTTAATGCCATTCTGTTGTAGCTGAGAGCAGTAGCTACGGTGGTGCAGCGGTTAGCGTTGTCGCCTCACAACAAGAGGTTTTCCTGTTCAATTCTCGGCTGGAGCTCCTTCTTTGTGGAGTCTGCATGTCCTCCCCGCGGTCGAGTGATGTTAAGGACATGCAGGTAGATGCAAGCTTGAATGGGCATGCCTTCTTTGAAGGTTGGGTGTCAGGCTGGCAACTTGGCACTGTATAAATCTACTGCCAATCATGAGCAGACATGAGTTTCTCTGTGGCGACCCCTAACCGGGAAAAGCCGAAAGTCACTTTTTGTAGCTCAGAGCAGATCTGAGCATTGCCATTTATATTCTTGACATAACTATAGCATGCCTTGTGGTTGTCTTTGGAATCTTTGGCAATTTTATTTTCTTTGGAGGATTTTATGAGGGATCTCAGCTTCTTACTGAGGCTGGTAAGGGAGTTTTTTGCATCCTGAGATTTTCCTCTTTTCTGCAACAGTTTCTTCCTTTTGTTGTAAGGTTTGTTTATGGCAAGTGACCACCAGATTGGCTTCCTTATTTTGGAGGTGAGCATCCTTGTTCTATTGGGAATGGCATGATTCATGCACAAGTAGATGTGCTCGTACAGTGCCTTAGTGTAGGATTCAGTAGTTGAAATTTTAGTTCCCATGTGCATCGGTGTCATGAAGTTTGTCACTTCTGACTTGAATAGCATGAAGTTGGCTTTGGAGAAGTTTTTTATGGTGGTTTCCTTACTGGGGGTGGGGGTGAGATGTGGATGTCAAGGGTGATTAGCTTATGGTCAGACCTGACCAACGATAGGGTGACCATAGGTGTGGAGCATTGATTTCCCATGTTGGTAATGACCAGGTCTAGGATATTGGAGCCCCTGGTGGGACTAAGGATTAGTTTATCCAGGGCATTGGAATTTATGAATTCCAAGAACCATTGGGCAAAGTTGTTGGTACACGAGTAGTTTTCCCTGTTAAGCAAGGTAGTTGAAATCACCCAGTATTAGGGTGTTTGGTTGTATCTTAATATTTCTGAGTAAGTTTAGAAAGGTGTAGTGAGAATCTTGGGTCATGGTGGGAGATCTGCAGCAAGCTACAATTTGGATTGCAGTCTTACTTAGTGTTAGTTGCACCTGGAGAATTTATTTAGTCTTAAGTGCCCCATCTGTCCATTTCAGGATGAGTGTGCACACAGCCGTACTAACTGTAACACCTCATGCACACTTCTTGCATTTTTGGAGGATCAGCAGTTCACATACTGCTTGTCTGTGGTATTGTCAGTTCCGATAATTCGGGGGGAATGAGAAACAGTATTAGCCTCGTCACTGATGACAAGTTAGATGCAGCAGTAGAGGATGAGAAAAGAGTTTGAGAGGATCTGGAAATGAAATCCGACCAATTGGGTAGACAGGAGGCAGCTAATATTCACTGCAGACATTTGAGAAGTACTTTACCTGTGCAGTACCGATGCAGGTGTGAAGTATCAGCTGGGAGAAGTGAAGCTGATGGCAGTAGAGTAGGGAAAAGAATGGGAGGAGGTGCTGCCATGTAAACTCCGATAGCAAGGCCTCAGTGTAAGAGAGCTTTTTATACAGGAGGCAGAATGCAATGGACACCAGAAGCAGAGAGGCTTTTCCGTTACTGGAAGGCATAAAAGAAGAAGAAAATGGATCCTTCTGGAAGGAGTCTAGAAGGGAGCTACCAAAAGAGCACATGAGATGGGTAGGAAAGGATATGACCAGAAATTTCAGGAACTGGAGATGTTCTCATTAGAGACCAGAAGAGAAGGGTGAAAGGATATGATGTTATGCACAAGATTGTCAGATGTGAAAGAGTCACCTTGAGCATTAAGGAAAAGGCTAAAAGGGCAAAGGAAGCTGATTGTAGGGACCTAGTACTCCCTATAACTGCAGTACTTCACAGAGAGGATTGTAGACACATGGAATGGACTAAGGGAATTGGTACTGGAGACCGAATACAGGGAGACATTCAAGAGAGCAGGGTGTTGGAGGAATAGGGATGGGAAGAAATAATATAAATGAGTGGAGGGGTGAAATATTAAATAAGGCAGACTAGATAGAGATATGTTGTAACTAACTGAAGTTACTGCAGTCTCATAAAGCATGACTTCAGAAAAATAGTCAACATTGGAACTAGTTGACGTCTACTGTAAAGTTAGGTTTTATTGCCAGGGGAGGGGAGCAACATCCATTTCTGCCTAAATATACTAACTCTGATATAATTGAACCCATGAAATAAAGGGGGAAAAAATTCCTTAACCTCTTAGTTCTTGTACTCTAAGTGATAAAGCTATAATATGTCACCAATGTAGACTTGACTAAACCATTTTGAGTAACCTCCACTTCTACTAAACTGGCATCAGTTAAACCCATATATACCCTAGTTATGTTGGCTTGCTTCTGCCATTAAGCCAATGTTATGTAGTAGCTAAGCAGAAGGCTCTAGCTTAGAAAATTTTAGTTAATTCTGCTTAGAACCCAAAATAGAAAAAATGTGCGTTCTTCTAGAAAAGCCATAAACTTGAAATCTTTTAGGCAGACATCTCGAGCATCCTGTTTTGAAGGAATTTTCTAGCTTGAATTAGGATGTTCCTATTTTTTGAGTTGTGTCCATATTTTGAGGTTTTGATTTACCCCTTCGCTCATTTTTCTGAATCCCCCCATCACAACTGAATTTTGAAGCTGTGTAGTAAACACAACAGACATACTAGTGGCAACCATAATTTAGAATGCAAGCATCTTACAACTCCCTTTTTCTGAAGCAAAAATAAATTACCTTGTGTGGTAGAATTTTGCGGCACAGTTCATTAAAATCTACAGATTTTACACCGTCTCTTTGATAATGTGTGCATACTTTTCCAGCATTTTTGTCACTCTGTTTTTAGATGCGTTTCTGAGTAGTACCCCAGATTCCTACTGGAAGAGAGAAGAGTTGTGTGCTGTTTGGTATTCAAATTGTATGTAAATTAGATGTCCAGATTTTTAGCAGGATTTCCCCCTTAAAAAGTGCTGTTTTTCCTATTTTCAGTCTCTGCAGGTCAAGAGGTATGTTGGGAGGGGAACACTAAGTACTTGAAAAGGGTGGCAAGCACTTTTAAGTTTGTCTTATTAAAGATGTATGTCATTAGGTATCTTAGGGTCCCTATGATTGCTTGCCTACTATGTTCATGTTTTCCTAGTGATGTCAGTGCATGATCTTTGTATTTATTATTCTTGATGCTTTCCTGCCTTTTTTTTTTTTAACTGGGGTCTAGTGGTTATCATTTTATAGTAGGTGCTGGTGTGATATGCAAGTTGCACATCAAAGGTCTCCATTTATGTTTTCCTTTTTTTTATGTAGTGACAAAAGATTTTGTGCACAGTTAAAGCCATGTGACCTGGAGAACCCAATATCAAATAGCATCCTATGCACTGGAGAAGCTGAGGAAGAAGTATGTGAGTGCGAGGCCAGTGCAGTGGATGATAGCCCAGCTTGTTGTAATGTTACACATAGTGCCTTTTTGGGGCATGGTGAAGAGCCCCACAGGAGGAGGCCAGACCTCCCAAATATCCCTATTTTGGAGGAACATTCCTGTTTCAGACCTGAACCCATGTAGAGGATGTCCTTATTTTTGGAGGCATGTTCCTATTTTCAGGCTTGATTAATCCCTTCATACAATTTTCTGAATCCCCTCCATCAATTGTGATTTTTGAAGTTGTCTAGTTCTCAGAAAACTACACCTGTTGACCACCATACTGTTGGCAACAATAATTTAAAGAAAGAGAACATACATCTTGCATTTCTCTTTTCTTACAGAAGCGTAATGACCTTGTGTGGTAAAATGTTACAATACAATGCATTAAAGTCTACAGATTTTACACTGTTTCTGATGTTGTGCTTATATTTTCCATTATTGTCACCCTCTGTTTTTTTAAAACATGCGTTTAAGTAGCATCCACATTCCCAGTGGAAACAGGCAGCCCTATCTGCTATTTGGTATTCATATTTTATGCTGATTAGATGTCCACATTTTTAGCTGGATGCTCCTTTAAAAAGGGCCTTTGTTCACATTTTCATTGTCTGCAGGTTATGAAGTATGGAGAAGGCATAGCAGGCCATGTATCTGCAAAAATCCATGTCTCCCTTTGGAGAAGGAGCTGGGATAGAAAAAAAATCTTGATGGTTGTCTTGATGATGGCTTTGAGGTAACATCTCTCAGCCAGTTTAAGGGTGGGCTGGTAGATTTACAGGAGGGCTAATGTTAGCTGGTAGCACCATATCTCTCAGCTGTTCCTGAGTTTTTACTTAAATTTTAGCTCTCTCCCTCAATCCATCCTAAAATCAGTGATGTTTGGAGAAAAGGCAGTGAGTTGCTCTTAATAAATAATGACAATAATTAGAGTTAAACATATTTTACTTCAGAAATGTGTATTAATTCACATTCTGTTCTGTCAGTGTCTGAAGTTAGTAGTACTAATATTTTAAATGTCCCTTATTTCTCCATCTGTCCCTGATTGGTTGCGAGTTAAAGGCAGCAGGGAATGAAAACTTGAAACACAGTCACAAATAGATAAATAAACATTGCTGAACCATCAATTGAACAAATTAGTCCCTGTGGTTAAACACATTTGGACATTTTCTCAGCTTTCTGCTTTTTACAATTAAATAATAAGTAGTATGGTTCTACTTACCTTAATTTCTTTGACTGTGAGTTTTAGACTGTGGAATACAATGTCTGAAGACAACAGGACATTTATTAGTACCCACGTAATCTTATAGCATTACAAAAAAGTACGATCTGACATACAAAATCGCATTTCCTCCTACCTTTTTTTTTTTTCTTGAAGAGAGAATAGAAATCTTCAGGATTTTTTATATTGGTCCTTGAAGTTGCTAAGTGATGTACATGCTTGTTATACTCATTGTACCCTTTCCTGGTTGTTTTTAATCATCTCTACAGTATAAATACTTCTTCTGATGAGCACTTTAAACAAATGGATTCTATAAATGTTGATTACAGGGTGCCAAGTACTCAGCATTTTAATTTGCTTGTAGAATAAGCTGACATTCAGGCTGGGGATATAGTTTTCTTCACCAGGGATCTCAGATTTTTTATTAATTTATTTTTTCTCAGAATACTTGTCCTTTAGTACATTCAATAAGGAGCTGGTAACAACTCCCTTCGGAGCTCATTAATGTTACATTTCCTGTCCACCAGCATATTTTCACTGCATCACAAACCTTAACTTCTGTAACCTCACTGACTGTGTGCTGTTCTTTAATCCGCTGGTTGTCCTATCTCAAGGGGTAGTTTACCCTTTCATTACTCAAACCTACTTACAGCTGAAACCTTGCAGTAGAGTTGTGATTATTATTTATTCATAGCTATTGATGGATACCTAGCACAATCACATAAAAAAAAGAAAGTAAAACTAGCCAGTTGAAAAACAAAACATTTGAATTAGAATACGTTTACTGTGGCATTAGTAGTCTGCAGTTGATGTATCAAAGCTTTTGCTTGACTAACATCAATGAGGTATGAGTGCATTTTACATCATTAATACCGTTTTCATTTGCATTTCTTGATTTTGCAGTTATATATTGTTGGTCGCACACCAAGACACATTAATGTGCAGTTCTAGAGTTTTGTCTTACTATAGTTAAAATATATGTATCAATATAGGACATTTATTTTTTCACATATTTATTTTTGTACAAGTGAGCATTTTGTCTCTGCCCTTGGTTATCAGAGCAATAACATTTTTCCTGGGTTCCTATCACGTGATCGAAAATTGTAAATGGCGAACGAATATTGAGCGAGCCCGATTGGTCGAAATGTCAAAACGCCGCGCGTGTAACACGGAAATCACCGTAGGGAATATTTTCCCTTTACTTCAATGCAGTGCGATCTCGGAGTAGAAATATTTAAGTAGCGGGGGTGTGGGGTGTGCAGGGAGGCTTGCCCCCTGCCTACAGCGTTTAGATAAGTATAGTTTTTTTTATTTTTTGTTATATTTTCGAAATTTCAAACATCGCTCATATGGTGTCAACCATATGGTGTTCGATGTTTGAAACTTTCGAAAATATAATATAGACCCTTTTTCCCCTCTCTGGTGCTATTGAGACTAATCCCTCTAGCCCAGCCTTTCTGACATTAATGCCTGTGCTGTTTGTCAAAAATCAACTTTGTGAACTATTGATGTCCTTCAAGAATGCAACTGCAGTCATAACATATGGGTTGTCCTGCCTCAGGCAGCCCTCGGTCGGCCGAATTCCAAAGTCTGGGTCCGGCGTCGGCTGGTGTCGCCTCCTCTCCGACGTCACAACGGCTGGAGTATAAAGGCATCGGCCGACGCCATCTTCTTCAGTCTTTCTTGCCGCGGTGCCCGAAGCAGAAGCAGTTCGCAAGTGCCGGTCGGTCAGCTCCTGTGTTTTCAGTACCGAAGTCATCTAAAAGCTAAGTACCCCGTTGGGGAACATTTTTTCTTGCCTCAGCCGATGTCAGAACAAATTGAGAAAGTTAATAATTGTTTGTCTTGTGATAAACAAATACCTCATAAGGACTTCCATTCTTACTGTCTTCCTTGCCTGGGCCCAGACCACAACGTCTCGGCCTGTGCTGCCTGTGCTTGCTTTAATTAGCGCACTCTCAGGCGCCGGGCAGAATTTGCTGAAGACTTTTTTGGCGAATCCTTTGCGTATATCATGCCGTCGGATCAACCGATAGCTCAATCTTCCAAAAAACGGAAGGACCGGGACCGGCATCCTCGGCCCGCGTCCTCTACCGATACTACTCCTAGACCCTCCGCTAGTGCTTCGGTCCCTGCGGAAGCGGTAATTCAACCGCTCCAGGCCGACGACACAGCGTTAACTCATCCTTCGGTCCCGGAGACCTCTCCGGTGCCGGTAGTTGATTTTCCTCCGGAAACCGAAGTTGTTGGTTTACCCGACACCATTCCGGTGGACAAGGTCACTCCTGTATGTGGGGCTGCTAGGCCTCCTGTATCTATGTCCATCAAGGCCTTTGCACATGCTAAGGCCGCCAGCCAGGCCAAGGCCCATCCTAAACCTGCTGTCCAGGCCCCCTCCTCTGATAAACAGATAATGTCTCTTGCTGCAGACCTTATTTCCCTTATCAGGGGGTCTCAGCCTCACCCAGACAGAGGTTCTCAGCCTCCTGCAGAGAAAAGGCCTAGAACTGAGCAGACTGAAAACCTCTCTTCAGATGAGGCCTCTGGGGATTCTGAGCATTCAGATATTCAAGAAGAATCCTTCCAGGCCTATGAGGACTCTGATGCTGAGGAATCAATTCCCTCTGCCTCTCCTCCAGAGGATTTCTCGTTTGGTGAAGTCCTGCACTCAGTGAGGGAACATTTCCAATGGCAGGGTCAGGAATTCTCTGATTCCAGGAAAAGGCTACGTACCTTCCTAAAGCTTCCCCAGCACAGACCCAGCACAGTCGGAGAAAGCATCATCCAAAACATCCATCACAGGAGGAATACCTCCTGTGATGGATGTTTTGGATGATGTTTTCTCCGACTCCAGTGCTAACCCTGATTCTCTCCCCCCGGCTCCTGTCAAGCCAGACAGATATTACAGAGTCCCTGACACTCACAGACATCTCTTTAAGGCCCACTCAGTGGATTTAGAAACTATTTCACAGGGTCCCAAGGGAGTGGCTACCTCCACTGCCAAGAATCCTTTGCCAGCGGATAGGGAAGCTAGGTCTATGGAGAGATGGGGTAAAAAAGTTTATACCTCTACCACCCTAGCCATGAGGTCACTTAACTGCCTTTTTCATATGTTTCAGTACCAGGATTTTTTACTGGATGATTTACAGAAAAAGTTAGCCTCTCCTGAGCCTATTGATAGAAAGGCATTGCAGGATCACATACATAACACTCAGCAGGTTAACAGTCATTTTCTTCAGTGTGGTTATGATGCATTGGAGGCTTCATGTAGGGCAGCTATGACTGGGGCTGTGATACGTAGACATGCTTGGTTAAAAGATCAGCCACTGCCAGACCATGTCAAAGTAAAGTTACTTGATGCACCTCTGGAAAAACAGAAGCTTTTTGGTGCTAATGCACAAGATGTGTTGAAGTCCATTGAGGAAAAAGCTAAGCCAGTACAGACAGTCAAGGATTTCCTCCAGGTTCAGCCACCCAGATTCAGCAGAAACTGGCCTTCAAAGAATTTGTCCTTCCCAGGCTCTGACAAGTTTCAAAGGGGAAAGAACAGGCGTGGCCGAGGCCGAGGACAATACCGAGGATCCTACAGGGACCACCAATGGCAACCTCCAAATCAAAGAAGTGGCGCAGACAGCCCAGCTGCACCACAAGGACAACAACAATGACTTGACTTTCATACCGCCTACAAGGGCTCAGAGAGAAGCACCCTTGGGCGGAAAATTATCCTTATTCTCAGAAAACTGGCATATCTTAACCAAGGACAACTGGATTCTGGATTTAATAGACAAGGGTTACAGATTCCACTTCCATACTTTACCTACAAGACAAGGCATGCCAAACCTGCCACACCATCAAAGAGCAGAGGCACTCATTCAAGTTCCAAAGCTATTAAGTATAAAAGCAATAGAAAAGGTACCTCCTCAGGAACAAGGCCAGGGATTTTATTCAAGACTGTTCCTTGTTCCAAGAAAGGAAAACAAATGGAGGCCTATACTGGACTTGTCTACTCTAAATACCTTTCTCATTGTGCCAAAGTTCAAAATGCTGACGTTACAGCAACTCCTTCCCATGCTGGGCAAGGGGTCTTGGCTGGTCACTCTGGACCTCAAGGAGGAATACCTGCATGTCCCAATCAGACAAAGCTGCAGAAGGTACCTCAGATTTCTTGCAGGGACAGAGCATTATCAATTCTCAGCATTGCCGTTTGGCTTATCTACTGCGCCCAGAGTGTTCACGAAATGCCTGGCATCAGCAGTGGCACACTGCAGAACTCCTGCAGGCCCTGGGATTCATGGCATCATGCATTCTTCTGATACCTTTGGCAAGACTTCATATGAGAAAGCTGCAATGTTATTTGAAAAGCTTATGGTCCCAACACAGCCAAAGCCTAGAGGACGTAATCCCACTTATTCCATGTCTGCAAAAAGAATTCTTGTGGTGGGCTCAAGCAAGTCAATTAAACAAAGGCATGTCTTTCAACAGACCTCAAGCAGGCCATATAATTACAACAGATGCCTCAGATCATGGATGGGGGGCGCACATGGAGGGTAGATGCGTTCAAGGTCAATGGACACCAAAGGAAAAACATCTGCACATAAACCAAAAAGAGATGTTGGCAGTAATACATGCAATCGAGAGTTTCGAAAAATCACTGCAACAAGGACATTTGCTAATAAGGACAGACAACACCACTGTCATGTGGTATATAAACAAGCAGGGAGGGACTCATTCATACCCCCTCTGCAGACTAACAATAATTCTCTGGGAAAAAGCACTGAGTCTGAAGATACACCTGCAATCCCAGTTTGTGCCAGGCAAGGACAATGTACTGGCGGACAAGCTGAGCAGAAATTTCTTGGATCCACACGAATGGATGCTGCATCCCCACATTTTCTCACAAATAACAAAGACATGGGGAAGACCGGACATAGATCTCTTTGCATCTCACACGAATCATCACCTGGACAAGTTCTGTACCAGGACCCACCATCCTCTAGCCTGGACAACGGATGCTCTCTCCTTCAGCTGGAGTTCCCTAAAAATTTCTGCATTTCCTCCCCTGCCACTGTTGACCAAGGTGATCCTGAAGATCAAAGCAGAACAACCAACAGGCATTTTGATAGCTCCAGACTGGCAAAAGCAACACTGGTACCCATTGCTGTTGAGCATAACTCGGACCAAACCGTGGCCTCTGCCCCTATGGCCCCTGCTCCTAACACAACACAACTACAGGACTGTTCACCAAAACCTGAAAACATTACATCTGACAGCCTGGAGGTTACCTTAACTCCTTCCGCTTCCACTCTTTCCAAGGCAGTTCAGGACATCTTATTGGAAGCACGCAGACCATCCACCAGAAAAACCTATTCAGCCAAGTGGAAGAGATTCAGCATCTGGACTGCCAACAGGGGTCAGGATACAACAGTACTGAGTATACCTCAGATATTGGAATACTTGGCAGAAATGTTTCATTCTGGACTCTCATATTCTTCCATAAAGATTCATGCCTCAGCAATCTCAGCAAGATACAATTGTGATCCACCAGTGTTCTCACATCCTTTGCTAAGACAGTTCCTGAGAGGGATAAAGAATATCAAGCCTCCCAGAAAACAACCAGTACTTGCATGGGACCTCAATTTTGTATTGGAAAAATTATCTCTTCCTCCCTTTGAGCCAGCAGCAACCTCAGAGATGCAATTTCTATCATGGAAAACATTTTTTCTATTGGCAGTCACATCAGCAAGAAGAGTCTCGGAGATACAGGCACTCATGGCAGTACCTCCTTTTCTCATCTTTCATCAGGACAGAGTCTCTCTAAGAACAAATCCTACTTTCATGCCAAAGGTAATTTCCAGGGTGTCTCTAAATCAAGCTATTCACCTTCCTACTTTCTTCCCCAATCCTCAAAATAGAGGGGAAAGACTGCTGCATACCTTGGACATACACAGGCAACTACGCTACTACTTGGACAGAACTAAGGCCACCAGAAAGTCTGACTAGCTGTTTGTAGCCTATGCTGCTGGAATACAAGGAAAAGCAATCTCCAAGCAAACAATTTCAAAATGGATTGGACACTGCATCAGATTCTGCTATTCTTACCATGGAAAAAGTGTGCCAGCCAATATTAGGCCACATTCCACCAGAGCTATTGCCACATCCACAGCTTTCCTAAGAGGAGTGGCTAAGAAGGACATTCTAGAGGCTGCTACATGGAGCTCCGTGCATACATTTACCAAACACTACAACCTGCCTCTATACTCCAGATCCCGAGCAGGCTTTGCTTCGGCAGTCCTGCAGGGCATTTTAGCTACACCATCCTTTTCTTAGCTCCATCCACCCCCCAGCGTGGCTATGGTATTCAACCCATATGTTATGACTGCAGTTGCATTCTTGAAGGACATAGTACAGTTTTGTACCTACCATAAATGTAGATGTCCGATAGATATGCAACTGCAGTCGGATTTTCCCTCCCTCCTTCCCCTCTTTTCTTTCTTTATGGGTCCATTCCCCCTGTTCCTTTTAGCTGGGGGTATCTCCTATGGTGTATCTGTTTATTACTGTTGTGCATGTCTGGAATTGTTTATCCATTCACCAAATTTAGCCTTCCTAGGAGGGCACCTGGCATCTGGGGCAAGAAACACTGAAGAAGATGGCGTCGGCGGATGCCTTTATACTCCAGCCGTTGTGACGTCGGAGAGGAGGCGACACCAGCCGACGTCGGACCCAGACTTTGGAATTCGTCCGACCGAGGGCTGCCTGAGGCAGGACAACCCATATGTTATGACTGCAGTTGCATATCTATCGGACATCTACATTTATGGTAGGTACAAAACTGTACTTTGTCTGTCTTGAAGGATGTCCTAACAGCATATGTGTGCTAGTCATTGTACTATTAAGACATTTCAGTAATTTATATCACCAAAGTTTGAAGTTGCGAATTTTGAATTAATTGCAAGAAATAGTTGGCTGTTGTATATCTCACAATGCATATCCCACTGAGCTAAAAAGTTTATTCTGTTTGTGCGTGGGAAGTATTTTCAGAGTTGAACACTTTCAGTTAAATTTCGTTATGTACCATTCATTCATGAGCAAATTGTTAGCAGTTTGTGGCTAACTAATTGTAGACTGGAGCACAGCACATGATTTAACTACTTAAGACCTGAATTTAACTCCCTCATTGGAACCCAGAAAAGACAAAAGTAGCATTGATCATTATAATTGATACACCCAGTGATTATAGTCTTGTGTGCTGAAACACACACATTCCTAAAATATAAGGATTTGCAAGCAGAAATTAGACCATTATGAAGTAAAGATACTCAATTCCAACAGTAGTTGTAGCATCAGGACTAATAAAAAAAAAATAGAATTTACAGTCATGCATGTAATCCTGTATGAACTGCAGGAGGAGGCAGTTCTGAGCACATTGTGGGTGCTGAAAAGAACACTCCTGGCTAACATCAAGGACTGAAGCAATAATGATTTAATGTATGTTAATTATGCATTGACATAGGAATGGGGTCCAATCCCGTCAAGGTATGTAAAAAAATAAAAATTGAGCATTTGGAGAAATTAAACCAAAATAAATTGTTTTGCTTTTTTCTGACTGTTTCATTTCCTGAATATCCAAAAATATGTTATGGGCAGTTAACAGCTGATTAACAAGAGGTTGTGTGAGATTTTAACAAATACTTAATGATAAAGGCTAATACTTTTCCAACAAATAAAATCCCCCACTTAGCATAGTGGATGGAATGTATGCAGCTTTTCATTTTGGCATGAAATGCATTCAAGGCAGTAGGATTACAAGACTAACACAAGTTGGCACTTACTGCCATAATGGGCCTCACTTTAAAAGCAAGTGAGTACTATGTAATACTTCTGAATTGTTACTCCACTTAAAACTTTTGTCTGGAGGGCAGTATATTTCTGTATATGTAGATGCTAGAAGTAAATACATCGGAATGTTTCAAATGAAAGTTGTGTGTTGGTTCATTTTTGTCTCTAAAGAGATTTTGGATGCAGTCTGATGCGCAAAGATCATTAATATCTATAAGCTGTGACCAGTGTTTCACTTGGGAGTCATTTTAAATACAATCCTTACAATTTCCACATGCAAAATGTGTGATTTTGAGCAAGTCGTTTAATTAGAGAGTGCTTCTGGGTTGCCCCTGAAGAAAGACCCTTGTGTACAGTGGGCATACCTGGTTAACAAAACAAAAAACATTTTACAGCATGGCTACAGCGACAATGTCAGAGGAATAAGCTGCAGGTAAGGAAGATAAGTGTATGCATCTTTTCACTACAAGGTAACCTAGAAACCTTTTAATGAGCTATGTATTGTGAGTCTGAGTTCATTTAAAACATACAAATAGTTGTGATGGTTTTAGTAGTCACAGGTCACACTCCTATTTTTATCCTGACTACTTGGTTTACCTCAGAACACAACAAGATGTCATTTTTTGAACAAATTGAATATTGCGCAGTGAAGCAGAGGCAGCCTTATCAATTTGAGTTTTGTAGTGTACAGACCTCTGCCCCAAGTTCAGAAAAAAAAAAAACATTTTCACAAGAAGTAAAGTAGTTCTTGAATAGAAGGACCAGTGCAGGAAGTGCACAGCAGGCCTCTAATTTCTAAGAAGTTTCATCTTTCCTGGCATGTTGTACAGCTACTACACTCTGATGCTGACTCTGGCTTAATCAACGCTTGCTCTGTAATGCCTCCCCTTTGCTGCAAGACCATTCCCTTTTATAAAAGCATTTGCAATTACTACGTGCAGAGTGAGTAATTGAAAAATTGCCCAGCAGTGAAACCTAAAGATTTTACTACAGATTATTTCTTGTCCATGGAATTTAAACCCATCTTAAATCTCTGTTTCTGTCCTTATGTGCTGTATGTACACAAAGTTGCAGATGTTTTTGATGTAGTCATTTTTTATCACTTTACAGAATGAGGCTGGTTCTGCTACTGGTACGTGCAAGATACTTGTCTCCTGGTTCTTCAAATTTCATTGAAGAGAAGAACGCTTCCAGTTCAAAGCCATACCATTTAGTTTTTTTCTGCACCAGTCCACAAATATGAGCACTCTCAGTAGTTCCTTAAGTGATTTTTAGTTTTGTAGAAGTGGGAATTGTCATGTATGTTAACCTAATGGCTCAGTTAACCAGACAAACGGTCCAGGCAGTAACAAGTGTCAGCCAATACAAATATTTAATTTAAGTGTCACTTGAAAAAGCCCTGTATTGTTGTCAGGGTGAAAGTGCTTGTGGTGAACTTTTAAATTAAATATTTGTATTGGCTGACACTTGCTACTGCCTGGACCGTTTGGTTATTAGTTTATTTTGCGGTCCTGCATCTGTTATTATTTTTATTTGTACTAATGGCTCAGTTGCTAATGCAAATAACTTTTGTGCTATTGGGTAGCACTGATGTATGCCATTAGTTAAAGGAAAAAGATCAGATATAATAGTGTTGGCAAGGTATCTAGGCAAAGGGCATATGATAATATGCCTCATTTCCCCTTCACTAAGTGTATTGGAAAGAGCATTTACTCACCAACCACATATTTACTCCCACCTAATAGGATCAGATGCCTGTTCATAATCTACTGAAATTAAAACAAATTGGTAGAAACACTTTATCTGGCTTTGAATAAAAATCATTATTATCCTGAGGTAGTATGTGCTCAAGTGACCTTTAACTGATCCAGCTTGAGATGGGAGTATTAGATAAGAAAGAGCTTGCTACAGTTTACTAGCTAGAATATATTTTATGAGGATTGGCCTTTGTGTTAATACGTGAGAGAGTGCTGTGTTTCTCAATTTTAAGATGATTTCCCTGATTTTTTTAGGATAAGTACTTTTGACAGCTTGTCCTTGGCTATGCATTTAATTGCTGAACACATTTCCTGAGAATAAATAGGTTTACAGATTCAAACTGCATCCACGAAAGTTAGGGCAGGCACCTTTATAAATTAAACCATCCCACAAATAACAGAACAAGAGAGTTAAACCTGCCACAGTAGATCAGTTGGAGAAACAGAATGTGTTGCTCAGTGTCTCTGCATAGAGTCTCCTTGCAGATAAAGCATTGTGAAAAGCTATCTTCATTCCTTCAGATGGGACCTGGATAATTGGATGGCATTCATAAATTCACCCAGGGCATGCCTGGCATATCCCTTCTTGAGAAGAGAAGTACAGCCTAGAGTGGGAACTGGCAAGGCCTAATGGGC